>NC_084620.1:17960774-18260774 GCF_033978795.1 Nerophis ophidion
CATGGTTCTGGGATCGGTATCCTTTGCCATTTAAAGAGCCATTTAAGACCCGTGTCACAAAGCGAAGAAGACAATAGGAGACCCTAATATTCTCTAGAATGACTACCGGCAGTCACCCAGAAAATAAGTATTAGGGTGTGCTAGGAAGTCATTGACTTTGACGCCCTCTACAGCATGTACAATCTGCTTGTCAGTCCAGCAACATGTGTGTGGCTTCCGCAGCAACACGCACATGACTGCAAAGCATACTGGGTGACAGAGAGTACACTAATGGTTGTGATATAAACAATTTTAACACTCTTAGTAATATGCGCCACGCTGTGAAGCCACACCAAACAAGATTGACAAATACATTTTGGGAGGACATCCGCCCAGTCACACAACATAAACGCAACACAACAAATACCCAGAATCCTTTGTATCCATGACAATTCCTGACTATTTTATACACCTCGCTAGCAGCAAACCCCGCCACCCCCGCACTACAAAGACAAGATATTTGATATTCAAACTCATAAACTTATTTTTTTTTTTTTGCAAATAATTAACTTAGAATTTCTTGGCTGCAAAACGTGCCAAACTAGTTGGGAAAGTGCATGTTCACCACTGTGTTACATTACCTTTTTTTTTTTAACAACACTCAATAAACGTTTGGGAACTGAGGAAACTAATTGTTGAAGCTTTGAAAGTGGAATTCTTTCCCACTCTTGTTTTATGTAGAGCTTCAAGCGTTCAACAGTCCGGGGTCTCCGCTTTTGTATTTTACGCTTCATAATGCGCCACATATTTTCGATGGGAGACAGGTCTGGAGTGCAGGCGGGCCAGGAAAGTACCCCAACTCTTTTACTATGAAGCCACGTTGTTGTAACATGTGGTTTGGCATTTTTTTGCTGAAAAAAAGCAGTGGTGTCCATGATAATGTTGATTGGATGACAACATACGTTGCTCCAAAACCTGTATGGACCATTCAGCATTAATGGTTCCTTCACAGATGTGTAAGTTATTAGTAGGTGTATTAGTGCCCAAGGCCCATCATGCCTTGGGAATGAATACACTCCCATACCATCACAGATGCTGGCTTTTGAATTTTGCGTCTATAACAATCTGGTCGGTTATTTTCCTCTTTGTTCCGGAGGACACCACGTCCACAGTATCCAAATAAAATTTGAAATGTGGATTCGTCAGACCACAGAAAACTTTTCCACTTTGAATCAGTCCATCTTAGATGATCTCGGGCCCAGCGAAGCCGCCGGCTTTTCCAGGGTGTTGTTGTAAATGGGTTTGGCTTTGCATAGTAGAGTTTTAACTTGCACTTACAGATGTAGCGACCAACTGTAGTTACTGACAGGGGTTTTATGAAGTGTTCATGAGCCCATGTGGTGATATCCTTTACACACTGATGTCGGTTTTTGATGCAGTACCGTCTGACGGATCAACAGTCCATAATATCCTCGCTCACGTGCAATGATTTCGCCAGATTCTCTTAACCTTTTGATGATTTTACGGAAAGTAAATGGTAAAATCCATAATTTCCTTGCAATAGCTCGTTGAGGAATGTTGTCCTACAACTGTTCGACAATTTGCTTACACAGTGGTGACCCTCGCCCCATCCTTATTTGTGAGATACTGAGCATTTCATGGAAGCTGCTTTTATACCCAATCAAGGCACCCACCTGTTACGAACTAGCCTGCACACCTGTGGGATGTTCCAAATAAGTGTTTGATGATCATTCCTCAACTTTATCAGTATTTATTGTCACCTTTCCCAACTTCTTTGTCACGTGTTGCTGGCATCAAATTCTAAAGTTAATAATTATTTGCAGAAAAAAAAGTTTATCAGTTTGAACATCAAATATGTTATCTTTGTGACATACAGTATTCTTTGTTTTTTTTTCTTTCTTTTCATAGTTTATTTAGAACATGAGCACATTTACAAGACAATAAATCACACAGTTTCATATCACCTTACACCGAAAAGGAGTAGGAAGAAGCAAAACTTATTTAATCCTACCCCTTTCCCACGTCAGAGCGCCCACTAATATATACATTTATCTACTGACTTTCCTTACAGCAAAATAGCAAAATGACATCCGTGAATGAGTAATACAACAGATCTGTAACATGTAATTAATTAATTCAGTCATTACCAACATACCGAGATGAAGAATATCTTATTTTCAATAAGGTTGAAAGTGTTTCTCATAATTCTTCTTCTTTGTACTTTGTAAGCACTATTAATTTGAACATCCTCTTAAACTGGATCATATCAGTACAATGTTTAACTTCTTTACTTAATCCATTCCATAATTTAATTCCACATAGTGATATGCTAAAGGTTTTAAGTGTTGTAAGTGCATACAAATGTTTTAAATTAGATTTTCCTCTAAGGTTATATTTCTCCTCTTTAGTTGAGAAGAATTGTTGTACATTCTTTGGTAGCAGGTTATAATTTGCTTTGTACATCATTTTAGGTGTTTGCAATTTTATCAAATCATCGAGTTTTAATATTTTCGACTCAATAAATAACAGGTTTGTTTGTTCTCTATATCCAACATTATGTATTATTCTAGTTGATCTTTTTTGTAACAGTTAACGAATGTAGAGCACATTTGTAGTTGTTTCCCCATACTTCTGCAAAGTAGAGAATATAAAGTGATTTTTGGCCCAGGACATATTTTGCTTTATTCATTATTGAAATATTTTTTGCCACCTTATGTTATATGTTTTGTATATAAGATTTCCAATTCATTTTATCATCTATTAATACTCCCAAAAATCTGGTTTCTTTTACCCTTTCAATATCTACTCCGTCTATTTGTATTCGTGTCCGATGCTCTTTTCTACTGTTACCAAATGGCATTATTTTAGTTTTGCTGAGATTCAAAGATAGTCTGTTTTTATCAAACCATTTATTGAATTTGTTCATTTCTTCCGTTATTATTTGTATTATCTTCTGTGTGTTCTCTCCTGAGCAGAAAGCAGGCGTGGCGTCTGCAAATAAAACTAACTTCAAGTCCTTTGTAACTTTACAAATGTTGTTTGTATAAAGATTGAACAATCTTGGTCCCAGTATTGATCCCTGGGGTACACCGTGTTGACATATTTTCACCCATCTTTACATATTGCTTCCTGTTGGTTAAATAGCTTCTTGCCCAGTTCAATACCAAACCTCTGATGTCATATCATTCTAGTTTTTGTATTAAAATATCATAATTAATTGTGTCGAATGCTTTTATTAAATCCATGAATACTCCGGCTGCACATTCTTTATCGTCTATTGCATTGGTAATTTCCTCTGTTATTTAGATTAATGCTATTGATGTTGAGATATTTGCTCTAAATCCAAATTTGTTCTCCACGAGCGTCCCACTTTTGTTGATAAATTTATCTAATCGGTTATTGAATAGTTTTTCCATGATTTTGGAGAATTCTGAAAGTAATAAAACTTGTCTGTAGTTAGTAAACTGGTGTGTGTCTCCATTCTTATTAATAGGTACAACTTTTGCTATTTTCATTTTGTCAGGAAATTTGCCGGTTAGAAATGATACATTACTGATATATGTAATAGGTTCTTAAATGTCTTCTATAACCTTTTTTATCGTTACCATATCTATTCCATGACAGTCGGTTGAGGTCTTAGATTTACATTTTTTTACAATTTTGATTACTTCTTCTTTTGTCACCTTCTGAAGAAACATGAAATTGGGATTTCTGTCTATGAGCTCACTCAAGTTCTCAACTGACCCATCATCTGCATTTTGAATTCTTTGTTCCAGATTTTTTCCGATATTAACAAAGTAATCATTAAAACGTTCAATTATTTGGTTCATATTGTCATTTTTTGTAAAGTTTTTTTCAACCCATATTTAACTGAATATGGGTTGAAAATTATTTGCAAATCATTGTATTCTGTTTATATTGACATCTAACACAATTTTCCAACTCATATGGAAACGGGGTTTGTATATATATATATATATATATATATATATATATATTAGGGGTGTGGGAAAACGAATATGAATCAAATCGTTTACGTTGTGCGATTCAGAATCGATTCTCATTTTTAAAATATCGATTTATTTTTAATTTTTAAAAGAACATTTTTTTTTTTTAACTAATCCAAAAAACCACTACACAGCAATACCATAACAATGCAATCCAATTCAAAACCAAACCTGACCCAGCAACACTCAGAACTGCAATAAACAGAGCAATTGAAAGAAGACACAAACACGACACAGAACAAACCAAAAGTAATGAAACAGAAATGAATATTATCAACAACAGTATCAATATTAATTATAATTTTAGCATAGCAGTGATTAAAAATCCCTCATTTTCATTATACATTTATAAAAATAATAAAAAAGAACAATAGTGTCACAGTGGCTTACACTTGCATCGCATCTCATAAGCTTGACAACACACTGTGTCCAATGTTTTCACAAAGATAAAATAAGTCAGATTTTTGGTTCGTTTAATAGTTTAAAAAAATTTAGATTATTGCAATCAGTTGATAAAACATGTCCTTTACAATTATAAAAGCTTTTTTTTTACAAAATCTACTACTCTGCTTGCATGTCAGCAGACTGGGGTAGATCCTGCTGAAATCCTATGTATTGAATGAATACAGAATCGTTTTGAATCGGAAAAATATCGTTTTTGAATCAAGAATTGAATCGAATCGAAAAAAATCGATATATCGAATCGTGACCCCAATCATCGATATTAAATCGAATCGTGGGACACCCAAAGATTCACAGCCATTATATATATATATATATATATATATATATATATATATATATATATATAATCCTTTAATGAATGCACTACAAAGACAACATATGTGATGTTCAAACTCATAAACTTTATTTTTTTTGCAAATAATAATAAACTTAGAATTTCATGGCTGCAACATGCGTAAAAGTAGTTGGGAAAGGGCATGTTCACCACTGTGTTACATCACATTTTCTTTTAACAACACTCAAACATTTGGGACCTGAGGAAACTAATTGTTGAAGCTTTGAAAGTGGAATTCTTTACCATTCTTGCTTGATGTACAGCTTAAGTTGTCCAACAGTACGGGGTCTTGTTTTTGTATTTTATGCTTCATAATGTGCAACACATTTTTGATGGGAGACATGTTTGGACTGCCGCGGGCCAGGAAAGTACCTGCACTCTTTTACTGAAGTCACGCTGTTGTAACACGTGTCTTGGCATTGTTTTGCTGAAATAAGCAGGGGCGTCCATGATAACGTTGCTTGGATGACAACATATGTTGCTCCAAAACCTGAATGGTCCATTCAGCATTAATGGTGCCTTCAAAGATGTGTAAGTTACCCATTCCTTGGGCACTAATACACCCCCATACCATCACCGATGCTGGCTTTTGAACTTTTCGCCTAGAACAATCCAGATGGTTATTTTCCTCTTTGTTCCAGAGGACACCACGTCCACAGTTTCCAAATATAATTTGAAATGTGGACTCGTCAGACCACAGAACACTTTTCCACTTTGCATCAGTCAATCTTAGATGATCTCATGGCCAGCGAAGCCAGCGGCATTCCTTGGTGTTGTTGATAAATAGCTTTCGCTTTGCATAGTAGAGTGTTAACTTGCACTTACAGACGTAGCAACCAATTGTAGTAACTGACAGTGGTTTTATGAAGTGTTCCTCAGCCCACGTGGTGATATCCTTTACACACTGGTGTCGGTTTTTGATGCAGTACCTCCTGGGGATCAAAGGTCCGTAATATCATCGCTTACGTGCAGTGATTTCTCTGAACCTTTTGATGGGTTTACGGACCGTAGATGGTAAAATCTCTAAATTCCTTGCAATAGCTCGTGGAGAAATGTTGTTCTATAGCTGTTTGACAATTTGCTTACAAATTGGTGTCCCTCGCCCCATCCTTGCTTGTGAATTACGTAGCATTTCATGGAAGCTGCTTTTATACCTAATCATGGCACCCACCTGTTCCCAATTAGCCTGCACACCTGTGGGATGTTCCAAATAAGTGTTTGATGAGCATTCCTCAACGTTATCAGTATTTATTGCCACCTTTCCCAATTTATTTGTCACGTGTTGCTGGCATCAAATTCTAAAGTTAATGATTATTTGCAACCAAAAAAAATGTTTATCAGTTTGAACATCAAATGTTGTCGTTGTAGAATATTCAACTGAATATGGTTTGAAAATGATATGCAAATCATTGTATTCTGTTTATATTTACATCTAACACAATTTCCCAACTGATATGGAAACGGGGTTTGTATATCTATACACACATATATATTTATATATATATATATACACATATTTTACATATATAAGTGTATATATACACATACATATATATATCCATATATAAATATACATACATATATATATACACACACACACACAAATTATATATATATATATATATATATATATATATATATGTATGTACACACATATGTAAATATATATGTGTATATATATGTATGTATATATATATATATATATATATATATATATATATATATATATATATATATTATACCCATATATTTCTGAGTACCACCTTACTTAGTATTTGTTAGACAAGATTATAGACCGTATTGGACAATATAGTTTGCATACGAAATGTTAATTTACATTTATTACAAGTAATAAAAAAAACGCAAATGTTGTCTGAATGTGACACACTGACATTTTAGTTGGTCAAATGGTCACCGAAATGAAAATATTTCGGGGCTGTAAATTTAATATAGAAATTAGCATATCTTGGCTGAACTACTGTTATTAGTTATAAAGGTATTTGAAAATAAAATGATTTATTAATGTTTTTTGACATATTAGGGCCATTTAACATCAGGAAATTATTACATATTGCACCTTTAAACAAACCTCAAAATAGGTAAAACAATAAAGCAAAAAGTAGTACAGTGTACTACTGGGCGGCGTAGTGCAGTGGAAGAGTGGCCATGCGCAACCCGAGGGTCCCTGGTTCAATCCCCACTTAGTAACAACCTCGTCACATCCGTTGTGTCCTGAGCAAGACACTTTACCCTTGCTCCTGATGGGTGCTGGTTAGCGCCTTGCATGGCAGCTCCCTCCATGCAAATGTGTGTGTGAATGGGTAAAAGTGGAAGTAGTGTCAAAGCGCTTTGAGTACCTTGAAGGTAGAAAAGCGCCATATACAAGTACAACCCATTTATCATTTATTTACTGAAAGAAGCTGAAATAGTGATACTAATTTCATCCAGTTATCTTCTACCATTTGTCCCTTTGGGGCTCATGGGGAGTTCTGGAGGCTATCTCAGCTGCATTCAGGCGGTCGACACAAAACTTTATCCTTAATTTCTCTTTTTGGGGGCATTTTTACAAAATAAAAAAACAAAACAAAGAAAATCCCCCCCACAATCTGTGTCCATCGTAGAAATAGTTTACACCCCTGTTCTAAATAATTCCAAATATTTTAGGCCTTGGATAACTCATGTCCTTAAACATCCAAACTGTAACAATTTTTCACTACACTTTAAAAAAAAGACTGCATTTCCATTACGTGATGAATACATTTGAAAAAGTCAACACATTCCTTGCACAACATTGTGTTGTGATGCTTGATTAGCGCCACAAGTGGGCGATCTGACTTCATGGTAGCATGAAGTAACTAACATACTGGGGAAGGATTTTCCAATGAAAAAAAATAAACATTATACACACATACTTTTGAATGCATTTAAGGAGATGTTTGCAACTATTGCTTATTTCAAAGAAAAAATATAACAAACGTATCTTATTTTACTATTAGTTTTTTGTTTTGTTTTATTTTGTTTTTTTCCCAAGATGGCGCCGCTTTAATGGCTGCTGTTGGCAGTAGCTTTGTGCTCGTGTCATCCTTTTGTGTTTCCTTCTTGTTTTTATGTGTTATATATATTCTTTTTTTTTTTTTGCCTCTTGGTTCGGGACCCTTTAGGACTGTGTGACAAGGGGTGGCACTTCCGTGACTTCTGCAGTGCTTTTTTGTGGACTCTGGTGTGGCAGAGACCAGTTGCTGGGTCTTTGCCGCACCAGAGTCCTTTTTGGCGAGACTGGAGGAGATGCGAATGAAGAGACAGGGCTGCGGAGCCAGCACAGAGCGACGGGACAGATAAGCTTCACAGTGTCTTGGCTGAATGAGCAGGTATAGGATACTTCGGTCTCCTTAGACATATCCTCGCTCATCCATGCGGACTGGACTCTGGCCGAGTTAGTGGGCAGCCGAGAATGGAGTCTGCTATTTTGGTTGCTTTGTTGAGACTGCCTCTGTCTCTGGCCATGCTCCCTCCACCTCAGCAGAGGATTGCGTGGAACACCGCAGAGGCCACCACAGTGCATTATGTTACTTTTTATTCATAGCTAGATGTAGAAGTGGCTGGTTGCATCAGATCTTTGTCCTTTGATGTTTCCCTCTTACATGCATGTAAGAGGAATGTGTGCTATGGCTATGAGTTGTTTTTTTTCCCTTGGCCTCAGTCTGGAACCCCTTTCCAGCGGCCCAGGCTTAGACCGATTTTTTTTTCTCACCCCCCCATTGTTTACCTGTATCTCACCTTTTTTGTAAGGGGCGCCGGAAGTTTGCAGACCCATCAGCGATCCTGTTCTGTCTCCCTGTAATGTTTGATCCTGTTCTGTTTCCTTAAGGTTGTCTGGTGTTGAATGGGATTGTGCTGACAATTTTAATTTCCTCTCTGGGATTAATAAAGTATTTCTGATTCAGATTTTCTGAATTCATTTGGTTTAAAATTGTCTATGTATTTGTTTTACTAATACATTCTAGTAATAATTTTGATTGGGGTTTATGGCGGTCACTCACCCTGTTTTGTAAACATGTACAAAAGCGGTCCAAGAGAAGCAACAAACATTTTGCAGGCATGTTATGATAGAATATACATTCAATGACCGCTAACGCAAACTATCAAAATTGCTATTAGCTAAAAAATACCTTAAACTAATGTGCACGTTACATACGTACATAGTCCGTGTCATTACGTCCTAGAAGCTGTTATACGGGTAGGATATACTGCGTAAAAATACATTGGAAAGTTAGCGCCCTCTAGGCAGCTGTGTAAACATTTCAAACAGCCTCTTCAAGTTTTGTTTTGAAAAATATTAAAATCAAAAGGTGGCAATCTGTGTCCTTACGCCAGATAACGTGGTTAAAAAATGGTATTTTTCCAAGAAGCAAGTCTTCAGTTAAGCAAAGCATTTAAACTTTACTCCATTTCATTTTACTAGTTTTGATTGTTCTTTACAATGTTCTGCAGTACTTTGTAAAAATGTGCTGCAGAAATTAAGTACATTTGATTCTTGATATTGTGAGGTTATAGCAAAAGAAGAAAAAATTTTAATATCAAAAGCATCAGATGCACTGTACAATTTTTCCAATTCTGACTGAAAGAATGCTCAGACATCCTATATATGACTAACACCATGAGGGATGTGTGGTCAGAGAAAGTTTAAATGAACAGAAAAAAATTGTCGATTCACGTGTTGTAAATTTTACAATTATAAATGATTCCAATGTGGGTTTTTACAATAACTGAATTAAATTTTGGTCAGAACTAATATGAGGTAGAAAGAAACAGTGCAGCAGCGGCAATCCTCACATTTGAATGCAATCCCTCGCAAACTATTTGCAGAAAGATTACCCACCATGACTTTCTACAGCATGTAAAATTAATTTATTATAAGTTAGTTACATCATCCTTGCTAATCAGAAAACAAATTGCAGAGAAGGGGCGTAGGTGTAAATGTGACCCCAAAGCAGTCATGAACATCACTGCACATCACTTAGTAAAACTGCTGCTCTAAAAAGGACCTACTGCAAAAATACCTCAAACAAATTAAATTTATTATTAAAATGATCATCGGGTATTTACACAAAAAGGGTAAATCAGAGGCTACTACGTCATTGTGGTGCAGTGTGGCGGCGGCTTTTTCCAGACACATACTCCATCAGTCTCTGATATTGTAAGAAAGGAAGTGTTATCAATCCTTCAGAAAAAAACATTAACATGAGTGCCGAAACTAGGGCTGCAGTTATCGATTATTTTCGTAATCGAGCATTGAGTTTAGTTTTTTTTAGTTTAGTTAGTTTTTTGATCGGATAAAACACTTCAAAGCTTTAAATGCACATTTTAGGGACACTAATTAAAATTAACTATTTCTGCATACCATATCAATTGTTTTTTTTTCCTAATAAATGCACATCAACATTGAAAATGCATATTTAACGTATAGAAAAGTAAAATATAGAAAACTATCAGCTGTTTGTTGCCACAAAAATCACAGCACTCCCACACCACCACTCATGTACCCTCTATAGCAGCAGCAGTGCTGAAACTGCAGTTATGAAATCATCAGTCTTGGAGGATGTTCATTCAGTTGTCTGATTCTTCAATCCATCCATCTATGCATCCATCTTCTTCTGCTTAGCCGAGGTCTGGTCGCGGGGGCAGCATCCTAAGCAGGAAAGCCCAGACTTCCCCAGCCACTTCATCCAGCTCCTCCCGGGGGATCCCGAGACGTTCCCAGGGCAGCCGGGAGACAGTCCCTCCAATGTGTCCTGGGTCTACCCCGTGGCCTCCTACCAGTCGGATATGGCCTTAACACCTCCTGAGGGAGGCGTTCGGGTGGCATCCTGACCAAATGTCTGAACCACCTCATTTGGCTGCTCTCGATGTGGAGGAGCAGTGGCTTTACTTTGAGCTCCTCCCGGATGGCAGAGCTTCTCACCCTATATATAAGGGAAAGCCCCGCCAGCCGGCGGAGGAAACTCATTTTGGCCGCTTGTACCCATGATCTTGTCCTTTCAGTCATAACCCAAAGCTCATGACCATAGGTGAGGATGGGAACGTAGATCGACCGGTAAATTAATAGCTTTGCCTTCCGGCTCAGCTCCTTCTTCACCACAACGGATCGATACGGCGTCTGCATTACTGAAGATGCCGCACCGCCTGTTGATCTCACGATCCACTCTTCCCTCACTCGTGAACAAGACTCCGAGCTACTTGAACTCCTCCACTTGTGGTAGGGTTTCCTTCCCAACCCAGAGATGGCACTTCACCTTCTGGGCAAGAACCATGGACTCGGACTTGGAGGTGCTGATTCTCATCCCAGTCGCTTCACACTCGGCTGCGAACCGATCCAGTGAGAGCTGAAGATCCTGGCCAGATTAAGCCATCAGGACCACATCCTCTGGAAAAAGCAGAGACCTAATCCTGCAGCCACCAAAGCGGATCCCCTTAACGCCCTGACTGCGCCTGGAAATTCTGTTCATGAAAGTTATAAACAGAATTGGTGACAAAGGGCAGCCTTGGCAGAGTCCAACCCTCACTGGAAACGTGTCCTCTAAACTCCAAACCTTGTAGATCTGAATTTGGCAAGGTAATGATGTAACCTTTTGTTTGGTGGCATTCCAATAAGAGTTATGAAGACGACTGCCTGAAAACGTGCACATTTCCACAGTCACTGATGTCACGTAATGGCACTAGGGACACGGCTGTCTTGAAACATTTATAAAAGGCGCAAGATTACATTTACATTTTGGACACTTTTTTGAATCATTCGAAACGCTGTTTGAGGATAATGACATTTTTCAAGAGGATAGTACATCTAACTATGGCGCAAAAGCGGTTTAAATTTTTCGTTCAAGAAAGACAGACAAGGTTAATGTCATGGCCTGCAAATAGCCGAGATCTCAATCCAATTGAAAATCTATGGTGCAATTGATAGAAAATGGTCCAAGACCAGACTCCAACCTCAGACAACCTTGGAGAAACATTGCTGAAAAGCACTGTTTGTCATTCATTAAGTCCAGGCCTCAGACACTGCAAGCTGTTATAAAAGTCAGATGTGGGGCAACCAATTACTAGTGGTGTGTTGAAGTGATTCCACAATTTCCTCAAAACGGATTGATTACACAATTTTGTCACTCTGCTTGATCAAAAAAATGTAACTGATGCAGACTACCACACATTTTTTCTTGATTGCATTTAGTGTTTCTTAAAGCCAGAAATGACTATAGTTGTATTTGCTTTTTTTTCTGCAAAATTAAAGATGAGCTGCACTTTGTTTGGACTTTTGCCCCTTATTTGCTAAATGTGTGTGACGCAAGAACATGACCTTTTTATGCAATGTAAATCGTAAATAAAAGCTAGCAATAAGTACAAACAATGCAGGTAATGGGGATTTGATCTCTGTGCTCTGAAAAAAATCCAAAAGCCTTCACCAATGTTTTATACACAACTGCCAGTATATATGTAATGTAGTAACAGACACGTTCATAACAGTATTTGATATTTACATGTTTGTCATTTTAAGCACTACAGCAGCCCATTGATTGATCGGTAGGTCGTGAGTTCAAATCCCGGTCGAGTCATGTCATACCAAAGACTATAAAAATGAGACCCGTTACCTCCCTGCTTCACATTCAGCATCAAGGGTTGGAATTGGGAGTTAAATCATCAAAAACTATTCCAGGGCACTGCCACCGCTGCTGCTCACTTATCCCCTCACCTCCCAGGGGGTGATCAAGAGTGATGGGTAAATGCAGAGGATAATTTCACCACACGTAATGTGTGGGTGTGACAATCATTGGTACTTTAACTTTGTTTAACTTACACAGCACATCACATGGTTCTTAATTTTCTTAACAACAACTACTGAGGGCAGACTTCATGAGAGCTAACGATGACTATTCTGGGACAGATGAAGATTCAGATCATTGTATTTTTGATCCTGAATATACAAAGTATGAGCTAAAAGTTTAAGATAATGAGTGATAAGCAGATCAAACTCTAGTGAAACACTAAGCATCATGTAGCAGTATTGCCAAGCACTGAACAACAAATACAAACACTAACATAATAAAACAATTACTGTACAATATCTACTTTCACTGAGATGCCGGCTAATGGGATGTTTATATTTTTCAGCACAATATTTGTGTTGCCAGATTAGATGATGATCATAATTCTCAGGTAAAGAAAAATTCCGGGAGTAAACGAACATATCGTCTCGTATTTTTGCAATGGCTTACAGGTGTAAATTGAATGTCAAGAGTTGACTAACTTTACGGTTTATGGCCGCAAATCTCTACTACCGGTATACAGGTCGGAGGCATTATTTATAATCTTTTACCTACTCACAGGCGATACCGCTCAGCTGCCTAAGTTACCTCTCGGTCATCACTGCGCCATGTTACTAAAAGTAGTTCCTCGGCTTTGGTGCTTATAACAATGTGGCTCGTACATGGTTAATATGCAGGTCACAACATGTAAATGAATATTGTTGGTGTTTTTTCTTCCATTAGCAACATTGTTGAAGGCCGCAGGAGCAAGGTAGCCGAAATTTGTCAGGTACAAAACTTTACCTTACTAGCCTATATAAATCAACCATTCATAAAAACAACATTGTTAGCCACCTAGCATTTTTTGGTGTAATTTAGAACACACAAAAGATGCACCTACGTGAGCTTGCCCAACAAAGGAATTGTGAACGATGGGCAACATTTAAAAAAAAAAACTGCAGTACCCCTTTCAACAACTTAATGAACATCCTGCAAGACTGGTAATTCCATAATTTCAGTTGTATGGCCTTTTATTTAAAGTTGGATTTTAACTATGTTTATTAGTTACACTAAAAAAATTGTTTGAAGCAGCAAAATATAAAGCAAAGCTTTTTTCTAACCGAATTAATCGAGTAATCGTTGCAGCTCTAGCCGGGAAGATTCTTTACTTACAGAGAGCTTCTCCACCTGGCACCACGCTACGTCATCTAGCAAGTCAAAGTTGATTTTATCCTTGTTCTCCTCAGAAAAGCAGACAGCCTGGCATTAAATACACAATTGTACATTAATCTCGAACGAGGAGAATAGGGTCCAATTTCCATCTAATACGCACCTGTCCGAGTGCTGTGGTTACAGTGATGTGTGCAGCAGATCCAGCCACTGAACAATGTAAATCTCCCATGGATACAACAGACCTGGACAGACATCAAGAATAAACAATGATCTGCAAATTGCAGTATGGATGCGGTACCCTTTTGTCACAATGATTTCACAATGGTTCCACAATGATACAACTATCATTGTGGAACCATGATATTTAACTGTGTTTAAATATAGTACCGATACCAAGGTGAGTATTGGTATCGAATTGTCACTGGCACGATTGCGCCACTTTGTTGCAGTTCCTTGTTTAAACGACCACCAAATTATATTTTTCTCAGTTTATGACCAGAACATCTGTTATAGTATGCGTGTGCCAACAGCACACAATTCTCTGCTGCCTACATAGAACACGTTGCCCTCCCATCATGCTGTACTGATTTTTTTTTTACAAATATTTACTTGTATGAAAGTTATTTTTGTAAAGATGTTTACATTCATATTTAACGTATTTTTTATATTACACTCGTGATTTTTCTTTACAAATGTTTACTTGTATGAAAGTTATTTTTGGGAAGATTTTTACATTCATATTTAACGTATTTTTATATTACACTCGTGATTTTTCTTTACAAATTGGGTACAGTTAAACATAAGGGAATTATTTTGATTACCTTTATAGGATTACACGGTTTCATATTTTTGCATTTATTTATAAAAACATTTGAACTGCATTCACTATTTTCCTGTGCTGTATATCTAAGTCAGTTAACTATAGGCATATTCACACAAGTATTAGCATCTGTGTTTACTTGGTATCGGCTCAATACCACAATTCCCAGAATGACACACCCTTATTTTGTATGTTTTTTCAAATTAAAAATTAAAAATCATACTAAATGGGAACTGCACTTTTGAGATAAGACAATAGTTGTTTTTTGCACTCTAACATGTAAAAATCAGTTCGTTCTAGGTGGCTAACATTGCAGGTAATGGGAGTAATACATTCTGCTCCTAAATCACTTTAAAAATATACTCAAAAACCGGCAACAATACTTAGTTTACGTTCTGTAACTTGTATAATAACCAAGCTGTAGCAACAATATTATTGTAAGAGCGAACATTGAGAAACCTTTTTTCCTCACATCGGCGTGCTACGGTATTAGCCATGAACTAGCTACGGCAAGAGATTAGCTAGCTTCTACTTCAGCACCCGAATCGCATTTGATTCTGTAATGCGATAGGACACCAATCTGTACTAACTGAAAAACATAATCAACCATATTACAATATCTGGAAGGTATTAGCCCACATTTCATGTTTTTACACGGTTGGCTCGACAGCGTATGTAGTTGCAATACAGGTATGTGAGCACCCTTTGAGGAAAAAAAAAAAAAAAAGCGGAACATTTCTATCACCACAAAGTGTTGCCAGGCAAGCCCCGAAAGAACATTTTAAAACTATATTTCCTGCAATTCGGTGCACTTATCGATTATATTTTACTTTTACATTTATCCTCATCTACCAAAATCTTTTAGTTGGCTTTTTGACAATTACATGTCAAATTCAACTTACCAAATAAATTTGTGTTTTTTTAGTAATTTACTAATATTATCGAAAATGTAATTATATAACATACATGCAAAAAAACATTTGCAACTCTATCCTACAGCCACGACCCCTCAGGTAATATACTTCCAGTGTTGTGACCTGTTTACATCAGTCATGTCAAAAATATATTTTCTCGCTGGTTACTAATAAATGCTATAGTAATACAATTGGTTCGGAAACAACAGTGCTGGGATTGTAATCATCCAAATGTTAGCAGCAAAGTAAAAAGCCATCAACATTGTGGCTTGGAGAGGGGACGCAGACAACAAAAAGTAAGTTGGCTAGATGACCCTAACTATGCCAACTCGCGAGCTTGTTTCGGCACCCCTGTCGTCTCCCGGTCCTGCAATTCAGTACCACGTTTAGGCAAGAGGAACAGCAGGTACCTGCAGCTTAGGCGAACCTTCAACAATTTTTGCTTTGATCCTATTTTTTTTATATTGTACTATGTTTACATAATTCACCCAAGGAACTTGTACTGTTAGAGTTCCGGTCAACAGGGTTTTCGCGGGACAATTCCGGTATTGTGCTACTGATGTAAACATACTGCTTGATTGCTGATAAGAAAACAAAGTTAGGGAATATCATAATAATGTTAGTAAAATGCAGTATCCATATCTGGACGCCGAAATTAATTTAAAAACAGGGTAATTCCTGGTGATAACACAGAAGTCATTCTGCATGTATCATGAGCAATAGTAAAATGACCCACTCGATGGACATTTGTCTGTTTGGTCCAGCTAGCGGGGTACGTTTTCAGTTGATTTTGGGGAAGCAATTCATTTTTGGCAGCATAGCTCAGCACCAAGTTCCACATTTACAGCGTCAAAGTCACGCCAACCTCACTCTTGGCTTCCGTCTGCGTTTCACTCTTATGCTTGCTTCTATAACCAGCAGTTTATCCTCCGTTTATTCAAGTTCAAAACTATAGTTGTCTTAGTTGTCTGTTACTAAGTCTGCCATGATTAGAAAACACTCACATTTTTTGCTGGAAGTGCGCTGAGGAAATTTGGTAATTGTGAGGTAATTGTGAAGTGAAGGGAATTATATTTATATAGCGCTTTTTCTCTAGTGACTCAAAGCGCTTTACATAGTGAAACCCAATATATAAGTGTCCAGGGTGTGCTCCGCCTTCCGCCTGATTGTAGCTGAGATAGGCACCAGCGCCCCAGGCGACCCCAAAGGAAATAAGCGGTAGAAAATGGATGGATGGACATTTAAACCAGTTGTGGGGGCACTGGGAGCAAGTGGGTAAAGTGTCTTGCCCAAGGACACAACGGCAGTGACTAGGATGGCAGAAGCAGGGATCGAACCTGCAACCCTCAAGTTGCTGGCACGGCCACTCTACCAACCAAGCTATATCGCCCCAATCAATTATTGTACATATTACATAGTTATGAACATGTCCAATACTACATTTTATATACATACTTGCAGTGTGTATATAAAACAGAGCATTTTCAAGTTTTAGAGGGCTTTGCAGGCTACAACCGTAACTCCCATTAGTAACTGTAACTGCCCACAACTGGGCAGTGCTTCTCAAATATTTTCTGTCACGCCTACTTTAAAGAGGAAGAAAATATTTCACGTCCCCCCACTCTCTCCACCATGACTATAAATAGTATAATTTGTCTATAAAATTGTTATAACTATACCTCTACAGAACACTGTAGGCTTATTAACGTTAAAGAAACACACCAGTCTTTCCTCGTCGCCCACCGTGGTTACAGTAAGCCAAGTGCTACATACGCTTTATCATACTCTAGTAAGACCACCCCCCAAAAAAAAAAAAAAAACTTGCTTCCAGATGTCACCCCACCCCCCACCCCTGCTCCCCAGTATAATCAATAAAATGGACATCAAATGTAATTATTTTAATACCTTTTAAGGCCTTAAGTTTCACAAAATCCCATTTCATGGTTTCTAATTATTTTTAAATGACGCGCGAAAACCCTGTTAGTACGAGCTACATATCACAAATCAAAAATCGTGATAGCAAAAGGAGGAAGCAAAAAACAATTGTACTTGTAAAGCATACCTAAGTTTACGTCGAGCTGTCATGACCTCATCGCTGGGCTTGATCACGCTGCCTGGAGTTCTTTTGATGGCAATGGAGGAAAACGTGTAGACATGTGAACCAACAATTAAACATCCTAAATGCATGACCTCAAGTCGCAGAGTTTACCCAAGATTTCCTGTGCTGCTGCTGCCAGCCAACAGCTTTGCTCTTTTGGATTCTTTGGACCGCTGCAAAAACAAAAACCATAAAGCACAATTGAACAGCGATCCAAATGACATCATCACACTGCTGTCAAAGATCCTCCACATGACGATGATGCTGCAATAATGATAGTCAAAAACCCTCTATACCACTGGTTTTCAAATGCAAGCACATGAAGGCACTGCAGTGGGTAGGCTTCATTAGAAATGTAAACATAATAATATACTCTCGAGGTGGGGAAAATTATCCATTCTCAGATGCATCATGATTGGAATGGGATGACGCTGGATAAAAGTCCAGATATCAACTACTTGCGTACCACAAAAAGTAATACAGACAGTCCTAAAAAATCCAGATCTAGAGGAGAGGAGAACATCCTAAATATGGAACTCCACCTGCTTGAATGTGAAGTAGTGGAACAAGTAAAATAAATGCTTTGTACATTTCAACAGAAATCTAGCTGGAACTGTGTTACAGTACAGAGTGACCAGCTAAAAATAAGAAATTAGCAAGTAGATTAATAAATCAAGAGACAATAACATCCACACTGTGCGGCAACCAGCTTTAGCCATATGTATAAAGGAATAGATAGATTTGAGCCGCAAGTTTATGATGGGGTCTGTGGTTTTAGAAAGCAAGAACATTAAATTAGGAATGCCTGCTTGCCAAGTTGGGGTGTATATTTATGTCATCACTTAGCGGGCAAAATGCACATGCACGCACACACACACAGTGAGCATTAACATTCAAAATCTGGAAAATAGCACAGTAGCCAAAGGAGGATCCCTTTATACATACCTTATACACAAATAAAAACAGTACATTTACAATAAAACATATTAGCAATATCAAATAGATTAGTATATATTATAATGCTTAAAACTATTTATAATCAAATTATAACCCCCAAAACATGATATAATTGGGCCAAAACATTCATACCTCTACTACACACGTCAAAAAAATGAGTCGATTGTTGATTTTGTAGGTTTAACATCATAAAGACATATGAATGGTAAACAATTTATATTAAAACAATCTGTATAACAATCCCAAATATGCACTTTAATTTGATAATTACTCTGTGCACACAATCCAAGTTATTACAATACATGTATTTTCATTCCCTACAGACCACTACAGTGGAGAACTGTTTTGAACCATAATAAATCAGAACTGAAACGACTTTTTGTGAGAAAAAAACATATTCCACAGTAGGTACTTCCCTACTGCTTTTGGGACTGCCAGTTAAATAACTCTGCTCTGTCAGCTTGAAGCGCCAACTTTACCTTGGATGTCTTGCCCGAGTTCTTCCGAGACAAACTGGACTGAATCAACCCGGGATCAGTAAATTTTCCTGTTGCCAAAGCGAAAAGCACAGCTGATTAGATATGTGTCAATGAAGGGTTTTGGCAATTTATTTTAAAGGCCTACTGAAATGAGATTTTCTTATTTAAACAGGGATAGCAGGTCCATTCTATGAGTCACACTTGATCATTTCGCGATATTGCCATGTTTTTGCTGAAAGGATTTAGTAGAGAACACCCACGATAAAGTTCGCAACTTTCGGTGTTAAGAGAAATGCCCTGCCTCTACCGGAAGTCACAGACGATGACGTCACACGTGTGGGGGGCTCCTCACATATTCACTGTTTTTAACGGGAGCCTCCAACAAAAAGTGCTATTCGGACCGAGAAAACGACAATTTCCCCATTAATTTGAGCAAGGATGAAAGATTCGTGTTTAAGGATATTGATAGCGACGGACTAGAAAAAAAAAAATGAATAAAAAAAAAAAAAAAAAAACAAAAAAACGCGATTGCGTTGGGACGGATTCCGATGTTTTTAGAGACATTTACTAGGATAATTTTGGGAAATCCCTTATCTTTCTATTGTGTTGCTAATGTTTTAGTGAGTTAAATAGTACCTGATAGTCGGAGGTGTACGTACACGGGTGTCTTGACGCCAATGTCTCAGGGGAGTCGACGGCAGCTTTATGGACAGCACAAGCTTAGCTTTTCTCCGGTAAGAAGTGACTTTTTACAAAAATGTTCTCACCGAAAACTGCTGGTTGACATTCCGTCGTGATTCATGTTTGCTTGACCGCGCTCTGATCCATAGTAAAGTTTCACCTCCAGGAATTTTAAACAAGGAATCACTGTGTGTTTGTGTGGCTAAAGGCTAAAGCTTCCCAACTCCATCTTTCTACTGTGACTTCTCCAATATTAATTGAACAAATTGCAAAAGATTCAGCAACACAGATCTCCAAAATACTGCGTAATTACTGTATGCCGTTAAGGCAGACGATTTTCAGCTGTGTGTGTGTGTGCAGCGCATATATTTCCTTAAAACCCGTAGCGTCTTGCGTACACGTCATAATTACATGACGGTTTCAAGACGAAACTCCCGAGAAATTTAAAATTGTAATTTAGTAAACTAAACAGGCCATATTGGCATGTGTTGCAATGTTAATATTTCATCATTGATATATAAACTATCAGACTGCGTGGCGGGTAGTAGTGGGTTTCAGTAGGCCTTTAAGTCAGAGTCAATGTAAAAATGTCACCTCTTTTGCTGGACGCCTTCCTGAGTGGCTGGTGCACATCAGGACTTCCATGCTGCAAATCAAGATGAAGAGGAATGTACCATTACTCGCCACCAGATGGCGACACACTTCACAAAACAACTCACCAGGATGTCGATGGATATCGCCTTGGCGCCTGAGAGTTCTTGTTCTAAACATTAACAAAACAGCTTGAAAAAAAAAAAGCCTTTGGACAATGAATTACCACAAATAACACTTAGTAACAGTTACCACTTATTAAGTCTCCCATGAGCGTATTTTGCAAGGAGGGTGGCATTTTGAGCAACTCTATTTCGAAGACTTTATCGATGGTTGCCAACATGTTCTGGAGTTTGCTTTCAAGTTCATTCAGACGCTCTTGTGCTGCAAGTAAAATAAGCATTGCTAGAAACGACCAAAAAAACACGACAGTATTTAAAGACGATTTCCAGTACCGTCTTTCTCAAACTGTTGAATGAAAAGAGCAAGTTTTTTGCTTCGCAGCTCCTTGTTGAGCCGCTCCTGATTCTGTGGATTTCCAGTGTTTCTTGTGCGTTTAGGAGGCATCTTGTGTTCACACTTTTCCGCAAAGTTGAACCCGCGAAACTAAACAATAACGTTTGTAAATACACACCTGTACCGTGATGGTATCTGATAGGACACATTCATCCGCGCGGCACTTCCGCTCCAAAGGGGAATACTTTGTCTGGCGGAAGGGCACTACGTGTGAGATTCGGTTTTTCATTTCGAAAAGACCATCTGACACTTTGCGGTCCTTTAAAAAGATACCTACTCAAAAAAGATAACTCTAAAAAGCTTAACGCCTCCTAAAAACATATTTTAAAATGCATATTACAGTATTTGTTATTGTTTGTTTGTTTATTGTTTATTTAGGATCCCCATTAGTCGACGCACAAACGCCAGGCTCTTCTTCCTGGGGTCCTTTTCAAAAGTTCAAAATAAAATAATAAAACACAGATCCAATTACAGAACATACACAAATCCAATTACAAATAAAAGAAAAGAAAAGAAAAAAAAAAGAAAATTCTCAAAATATCCATCCATCCATTTCCTACCGCTTATTCCCTTTGGGGTCGCAGGGGGCGCTAGTGCCTATCTCAGCAACAATCAGGCGGAAGGCGGTGTACACCCTGGACAAGTCGCCAACTCATCGCAGGGCCAACACAGATAGACAACATTCACACTAACATTCACACACTAGGGCCAATTTAGTGTTGTCAATCAACCTATCCATAAAATAAAATAACAGTGACAGATAACAGAACATACGCAAATCTATCCATGCATCCATCCATCGTTTACCGATTGGAAAAGGGAAAAAGAAAAAGAGAGAAAAAAAGTTCTCCAACAGATGACATGAAAGATGAACTCAATCCATCCATCCATTTTCTACCGCTTGTCCCTTTCGGGGTCGGAGGTGGTGCTGGAGCCTATCTCAGCTCTTAAGTCTAAACAGTTATACTGACTCCAAGCTATCTTCTAATTGTTTTTCCATTATTATCTCTTTGACGTGCATGATCTGTTGATGTTAGCCTATTTTTAAAATTAATATTTATTGTGATTTTTATTCAAACAACATTTGGCATTATTAAACCAGCTTTTGCATTTTTGATTATATTTGATTGGGGGGAGGAGGGGGGGGGGGGGGGGGTTGCCCACATATGTGGTCCTTTCCAAGGTTTATCATAGTCATCATGGTCGACGTCCCACTGGGGTGAGTTTTTCCTTGCCCTTATGTGGGCCCTACCGAGGATGTCGTTGTGTTTTGTGCAGCCCTTTGACACACTTGTGATTTAGGGCTATATAAATAAATATTGATTGATTGATTGAATAAAAGAGCAAACGGTATATTGTAATGAGAAAAAGTGGAACTGTTGACATGCCGGCTCTTTTTTCCACTTAAAAAGTGTATACATTGTATTCGTTTTGAAAGTTACAATTATCCAAATGGCCTCTGCATCCTTTGATTTTTCAGTCTTTAATTTATTTACCTGCATGTGCATATACAGTATACAGAAGGGGCTGCTGGAAAGTTAAAAGTTAAAGTACCACCGATAGTCACACACACACTATGTGTGGTGAAATTACTCTCTGCGTTTGACCCATCCCCTTGTTCCACCCCCTGGGAGGTGACGGGAGCAGTGAGCAGCAGCTGAGGCCGCGCTCGCGAATCAATTTCGTGATTTGACCATGAATCCCAACCCTTGACGCTGAGTGCCAATTGTACAGAACTGCCTTTCTTATAAGTTTGGGACTATTATTGCTGCAACATGATCTTTGAGTAAGTGTCTTTTATTGTATTTCTATTGCATAATATGATACATCGGTGATTCCCAAACTCTGATACACGGGTTCCTTCTAGTGGTACACCAAAGAATCATCTAAATAAACAGTGTTACTGTTCAAACGGCGTCATAGATAGATAAAGATGGATAGATAGTACTTTATTGATTCCTTCAGGAAAATTAAAATGTCATGTTACAGTTGACAAAAATATTAAATACATGTGATAAATAAAAACCTCTGCTTTGTTATTTAATGAATACTTAGGCCTATGACAGTACTGTATTTTAATGTTGGCCATAACGGTGGTACTTGGTGAAAAAGGTTTGAGAACCACTGTGGTAGAATATTTCTGAGTACAGTAAGATGTCAGCTGCCAGTACATTGTTCATATTTGTGATTGGTCTTACGTCACTAACACCGCTTCTCTTATCCAGCTTCATATTACCGCTCATACTACATCTTCAATGTCTGACTTGGTCATGCCAACTTTATTAACTAACTTTATTGGTACTGAAGTACAAGCCTCATGATGTTACTGTTAGAATCCATCCATCTATTTTCTGCCGCTTGTCCCTTTTGGGGTCGCTAGAGCCTATCTCAGCTGCATTCAGGCGGAAGGCGGCGTACACCCTGGACAAGTCGCCACCTCATCACAGGGCCAACACAGATAGACAGACAACATTCACACTCACATTCACACACTAGGGCCAATTTAGTGTTGCCAATCAACCTATCCCCAGGTGCATGTTTTTGGTGGTGGGAAGAAGCCGGGGTACCCGGAGGGAACGCACACGGTCACAGGGAGAACATGCAAACTCCAAACAGAAAGATTCCGAGCTCAGGATTGAACTCCGGACTACTCAGGACTTTCGTATTGTGAGGCAAATGCACTAACCCCTCTTTTACCGTGCTGCCCTACTGTTAGAATGTTAGAGCAATTATACTCTTGGGTTCACTTAAGTTCAAGTTCACTCTTCATCTATTGTTTTGGAGACTTGGATGCATGCATGTTTTGGTTATTTCTAATCGGCTGTAAGAAAATCTGTGTAAACCCAAGTAACCTCAAGCTGTCTGAAATTTGGTATGAAGGTAAAATACTTAGAAAAAAGAAACTAGTCTAAGAGATTACTAACTTGAAATGGGAATAATTTTAGTTAGCTACATATCCTCTTGAAACAAATGCCCTAATCATAAGCCTGACTAGCCTACCTCTTTGTGAACTCTCATTGCTTCTTTTTCCTAAGGCTTGGCCCCAACATGAAGAAACCATGGACTCTCATTGGAACTATCCGATCATTCACTCTAAAAAGAGTGAAACGTTCTTGATAGGGGCACCCGCTTGTCGGCAATCAACCGACTTCTGCAAGACTGAGACCAACACTGTAACTTTGACCTGTGGCCTGTTTTAAATAATCCTGTACATATTTTTCAGAAGCCTGACTTCAATAAAAGAACATGGGTTGAATCTCTAACATTACCATGGTGACATATCCTGCTAGTTACCAGGCTTTGTAGTACCGCACAACTGGAGTTAATCTTCATACTTCCGCTTCTGCATAAGAAAAACATGCTGCTTCGTAGTAAACCTCCTGTGTACAGTGTGAACCGTCTGTTTTTTCTCTGAGGGGACATACACCATCTTGATGAAACACAATACAATACAACATATATAATACAAAATTCAAACATTTTTAAATTCAGGTTTCCATTGACTTCCCACCTTGAAGGCAATGATTGCATTCCACACCTCCTCTTCCTACTCACCTTGCAGCTCCGCCATTCCCAGTCTCTTTCCTGTTTGACTTGTAAATTATGCTTCTATTTGTGTCGTGCCTGCAGTCTCCGGAATTAACACAGCAATAAGCAGCTTGAGACGAAAGGCTGAAGAATTGCAAGGAGGAAATGCACTCATTCATGCTAATAATTAGATTTTATGAGAATTCACATTATGTAGCTCCGAAACGCTTTTTGGTCAAATCCCTTGTTTAGCTGTCTGGGTTTTTCAATGAGGACGTAGCTAGCAACTAGGAGAAATTGGCTGGTCAAATGGATAACATAACTTTCTTTTACTTCTTGATTGAACATTTAAGTATTTACTATTTTTTCTAGTTTTCTTTCTTTCTATTCCTATTGTTAATGAACAGGATCTATAATCCCATCCATCCATCCAGCCACCATCTTCCACTTATCCGAGGTCGGGTCGCGGGGGCAGCAGCCTAAGCAGAGAAGCCCAGACTTCCCTGTCCCCAGCTACTTTGTCCAGCTCCTCCTGGGGGATCCCAGGGCATTCCCAGGCCAGCTGGGAGACATAGTCCCTCCAACATCTCCCGAGTCTTCCCCGTGGCCTCTTGCAGGTCAGACGTGACGTAAACAACAACCCAGGGATGCATCTGAGGGGCATCCTGACCAGATTCCTGAACCACTTCATCTGGCTCGTCTCAATGTGGAGGAGCAGCGGCTTCTCACCCTATCTTTATGAGAGAGCCCCGCCACCTGACGGTGGAAACTCATTTCAGCCCCTTGTACCTGGGATCTTTTTCTTTCGGTCATAACCCAAAGCTCATGACCATTGGTGAGGATAGAGAGTAGAGACGTAGATCGACCCATAAATTGAGAGCTTTTCCTCCCGGCTCAGCTTCCTCTTCACCACGACAGATCGATACAGGATCAGCATCAATCCGTCTGTCAATCTCACGATCCACTCTTCCCTCACTCATGAAGAAGATTACGAGGTACTTTAACTCCTCCCCTTGGGGCAAAATCTCCTCACCAACCTGGAGATGGTTAAAGTTAAAGTTAAGTTAAAGTACCAATGATTGTCACACACACACTAGATGTGGTGAAATTTGTCCTCTGCATTTGACCCATCCCCTTGATCACCCCCTGGGGAGTGAGAGGAGCAGTGGGCAGCAGCGGTGCCATGCCCGGAATCATTTTTGGTGATTTAACTCCCTATTCCAACCCTTGATGCTGAGTGCCAACCAGGGAGGCAATGGGTCCCATTTTTTTTTATAGTCTTTGGTATGACTCAGCCAGGGTTTGAACTCCCAACTACCAATCTCAGGGCGGACACTCTAACCATGAGGCCACTGTATTCTACCTTTTTCCGGGCGAGAACCATGGACTTGGACTTGGAAGTGCTGATTATCATCCCAGTCGCATCACACTCGGCTATAAATCCTATTAACTTAAAAAGGTTAACTGGAGAAGTACATGTTGAATACAGGCATAAGGAACACATCATAAGTAATTACTAAGACATGGAGAATGTTCTAGAACAGTGGTTTCAAACTCAATTTACCTGGCGGCCACTGGATTAAGAGTCTGGGTGAGGCTGGGACGCAAGAAAAGTTTTTTTCAAAAATTTTTTTGCATGTCTGGTTGTTTGATGACGTTTCAAATTGGATCCCTTGTGCACCACAGCTTTCTCATTGCAAATAAGACAGGTTGGTTTCCCCCGTGCTCAACAAAGAAATATTACATCGCCCACTTTTCCTGGAATTGTCTTTGCTCATCACAAACCTTTCTCTTCTCTGCAGCCTTTGAAAAAAAGACATGTTTGGGATTGTGGAATATATTTGTATTTAGCCGACACATGGAGACTGATGTTATTTCCACAATGTGTGTCGTTCCTCTTTTCTTCCCTACAGCAACACGGCGGTTGGCGGATAATAGCCGGGAAAGTACCGAGATATCCATCCATCCATTTTCTACCGCTTATTCCCTTTTGGGATCGCGGGGGGCGCTGGCGCCTATCTCAGCTACAATCGGGCGGAAGGCAGGGTACACCCTGGACAAGTCGCCACCGGATAGCGAGCGGAAAAAAGTGACGGCTCCCGTAGTGTTACCCGGCGTCATGTAGAAATATATGTAGTGTTCATTATGTGAGGCAATGCAAATTAAACAATAATAATAATAAAAAAATAAAAAACGGTTTGAATTGGTCCAGGTTATCGGGGACTGTTATTATTGACGGACAGGTGTCACGGTGTGACCGCAGCCAGGCACGTAAGAAAACCTTCATCTCCACGGCAATGTTTCTGTCGCATTCACTCATTTGCTGCTTTTCCACTAAGGCAGGTATATTTTGGTGCCAAATAACAAAAATCGTCTCTCTCTGGAGCCAACAGGGGGGTGTTAGCGGGCTCGCCGTGGAGTTTACAGTCACGGTAGCACAATTAGCCCCGAACGGGCTAACATCACGACTAATGTGTTACACGCCCGATTCGCCCAGCGATTCTCTGTCGGGGTATTAGCGCTGGGGTCCAGTGCACCTTCGGCGGAGTGCTTCGGAAGCTACTGGACTGTTTACAGCGGCGCCGGGGGAGGGAGAGAGAGAGAGAGAGAGAGAGAGAGAGAGAGAGAGAGAGAAAGAGACACACACACACACACACAGTGACAGAGAGAGAGAGAGCAGGCGGGCGAGCGAGGGAGGAAGAGCGCGTGCATGTCTCGTGGAAAAGCAGCAAAACGCTTCTCTGCTTGCATCACGCAAGTGACGTCAATGTTCGGCCATCGAGAGCCAAATACCACACCATGATTGGTAGATTCCTTCAGCTCTGCTCACAACGCTGTCAAACGTCATTCATATAAAACTTGCAGGCCGCACTAACATTAAACTTTCATATTAAGGTGGGGGCCGCAAAATAACGTCTCGCGAGCCGCAATTGGCCCGCATGTTTGAGACCCCTCTTCTAGAATAAAGGCTCTGTTTCTGTTTTAAAATATGTCTGTTTGATACACAAATAGGCGTAAAGCAGCCGCCCCTCCCTACATGCAGATCACACGCAATGCGTAGGAGCCCCTGATCTGTGTGGGGGCAGGAGTGGGGCTGTTTTTGTGTGATTAAGCACATGTAAACTGTCAATTGATGAATGTCACAGCACTTTATATGAAATTTTACTGCAACCTATTCCTAGCCGCTTCCTGCTCCATCACTGGCAGAAATGTGATGGCAAATTTCCCCACACAGTCACACTGGCTTCCTTGGCGCACAGCATTAGTCCTAGTTTGTAAGACAGAGGAACTGGTTTTAATCACAGTTAGTTGATTTGAAAAGGATTGTACGTGTACGTATAATAATGATGCTAAAATTGTTATCTTGCACGAAAATAAATATTTACGAGACAATGTATTTCCTATAGATTAGTGGCTAGGTGTGATAGTGAAGTGAAGAACTGGGTTTAGATCCCAGTGGGATCTGTTAAATTCATTATTTTGCAAAAATAAATTATTGAACAATACATTTTCTATAAATACATTTTTGTATAAAACTTGCATAAAATTAGGTTTCATTTTGATTAAAAAAGTATAAAATGTGTTTCACACGGATAAAAAGAGAAATATACAAAATAGTTGTGGGGCCCTGAAAATAAAAGTTTGCTTCTGGACCCAATTTAGCCAAGGGCAGACCAGGCATCAAGTCACACTTTGAAAACGTCCTTTTCTAGAATATTAAAGCATCTATAAACAGAATAAATATAAGTAAACATGGATCGCATTTGAAGACTACAAAGAAAATAAACCGAAAATTATCTGGTTAAAATCCCCAAAAATGGATACGAGCAAACCAAAATGGCATACGAGCGGTGCGTCTTACTTTGTAGGCTTTTTAAGAAAACATGAAATTTTATATATATATGTATATATATATATATATATATATATATATATATATATATATATATATATATATATGTGTGTGTGTGTGTGTGTATATATATATATATATATATATATATATATATATATATATATATATATATATATATATATATATATATATATATATATATATGTGTGTGTGTGTTTGTGTGTATATATATATATATATATATATATATATATGTATATATATATATATATATATATATATATATATAAATATATATATATATAGGGTTTCCCACACAAATAAAAAATAAAAAAAAATAAAAAAATAAAAAATATATTTTTAATTTTTTTTTTCCGGCTTTTGACCTGCTCGACCGCTCATACAAGCAATGGGGCTCTGTCTGTGAATGGAGCCTGTAGTTACATATGATATAAATATGTAAATATCATATAAATATGTATATTAATATGTACATAAAATGTTGTAATTATATTCCAACTCCGCATTCTTCTTGGTCATCGCCGCCGCTGCCACCGCTGCCACCGCACACAACAACCACCCCCAACTAAATTATTATTTTTCTATATATGGCCTTTGGTGCTACTGACAGTAGTATACCAATAGAGGATGATAGAAGAAACAACACATGCAAGGAGTAAGAAGTATATAACCAAGTGTATTCCCTCTGTTAATGTACACATATTTAGAGTCATCTCACTGGAACACTTTACAGTAACATTTAGAAAGAACAGGGGGATATTGGGAAGTGTATGGAAGGGTGGTGTAAAATGAGGAACAAAAAACACATACGTGTGGCCGCAGTGATGGCATCAGCACCTCTGTCACCATACACACAGAATAAAACAAGGGTGTCCAAAGTCCAAAAAGACGCAGCTCAATTTTTGTTGGTACTCAGAAAATCATTACTAATGAAATAAACATAAAAAATATTTGATTTAACTATAACCCAAAGCTGACGTGGAGCTGTTTTGTTCAGTTTAGTATATGTTGACCTAAATTGGATTGCTTTTAGCACAAAATGTATCAAGTATTTAACTTTTTTTTTTTTTTACGCGGCCTTTGCTGGAAAAAGTCTGGACACCCTTGCTATAAAACCAGGAATAAAAAATAACAGTATGGATGAAGGTACAGAGGAAAAGTAAACATATTGAAATGATGAATATAACAGCCAATTTACCAAAATAAAAACAAACGACAACAAACTGACAGGGCTGGGGTGTTCTGGGGACACATTTCTCGTTGTGATGGCAAATATTTAGACATTTCACAAACTTTTTCGGCATTTTTTTTCTTATCATAGTACAGTTTATTTTCTTTTAATAGAGCCGAGAAAATTGGACCATTAGCGCTCTTTCCGTCTTCCTGTGTATATACTGTATCCGTCTGTGTGTGTGTGTGGCTGCCACAGGTCCTGCAGCCGGGCTCCAGGGAGGCCCTTCCAGTGGAGCTCCTGCTAGAAGAACTACCGTTAAAAGTCTCTCATCTCTCAGCCCTGCAGCAACACTTATTCCAACGGTTCTGTTGTGGAAAAAGTCAGTCTTAGCTACACTGCGTTGGCGAACTCTCCATTTTCCCGACAATGTAGGTTTCTGTGTTTTTATACATATATTTCTGGTCATAAAGAACAGAGTTCATCTGGTTGGTGGGAGTTTTTTTCTGGTTAATTGTCGCTGCAGGAAAGTTTCTCTGCACTTCTGAGCACCAGAAACAACATGAGGAGGGTTTGGGCTCGACACCTGAAGGTACGAGTCAGAATCTGCTAAACTGTAGCGGTCGGTGGTGGTATCTCACATACTGTAAATTGCTACGTTGTTTTTTTTTTTTTTTTTTTTTTTTAAGTGTCTCGGAATCCCACGGAAAAAAAAGAAAGTTTGTGTTTTTGTTGTCGATGAATACTACATGCTGGAAACACGGCAGAGTTCATCAGTTGCTGAACACCGCAGACGTGGCGAGCGAGCAAGCGAGAGAGAGCCGGAGAGAGAGAAAGGGACAAGTGACGATGGCGCCTCTATAAGATGGCAGCGTTGGATACTGGTTGGTGTTTTCTGATGGATGGCGCAAATACTGAGGGTGCTTGCGTACAGTACTGGAGATATCAAACAACCCGATCAGCAGGTCACGATTTGCTTGATGAGGTGTTGAGAAGCGAGGACTAAACAAGTCCGCCTGCCTCTCGTGAGCTTAGGATCGGCTGTACAAATGTCCGCCGTTTCCCCGCCTCCTTCCCTTTCGCTCTCTCTCTCTCTTAAATGCGGCCTGCCTTCGTGTGTCAAGGCGGCGCACCCCCCTCAGACGTAGTACTCCTTGTCTTTGTTCTTCTTGTTCTTGGGGGCCGTCTTGGCGGCGCTCGGCGGCTTCTCCTTCACCAGAGTCCCGTTGCTCTGTGTGGCCGAGTTGCTGATGTAGTTACGGCTTTGGTCCACCTGGTAGGAGCCTTCGTCGCGGTTGCGGTACTTGTACATGGCGTAGAGCAGGATGAGGATACAGAGGGCGGCGGCCGCTACGATCCCCACCACCATCCCCGTGGTGCTGCTCGACTGCTGCACCTCCACGGCGCCCGGCAGGCCTCTCTCGGGAGACGTGGGGTCTGGAGTGGGAACGTGGGGGAAATTAGGAGGGTAGGTTATTCCGGGGACTCTGCGGTGACCGGGGTCTAACGAGGGGTTGGACGGCGGCAGCAGCACTTGATCCCGAGTGTTCATTTTCCCCGCCGGGATGTTGTTGCTACCGCTGCTGCCGCCGGCCGCACCCTTGACGCGAGGGCTGAGCCGGTCGGGGTTGGCTGTGGGGGTGGAGGAGATGGGCGGACGGTGGTCGAAAGGGAGGTGTGGGAAGTGGCTTTGGCCCTCGACGGCCGGGGGAGGAGGCAAGACGGTCCTATCTGTGACCAGGGGGGAGTTTTTATAATAGTCCTCGTCGTCGGACTCGGTCATCTCTCCCGAGCCATACGTCGACACCTCGATGTTTTCCTCGCAGTCTTCCTGGTCCAAGGGGCAAGGGTGGCGGATGTTGGGCAAGGGGGGGGACTCTTTGGTGGTTTCGAGTAAGGTGAGGAAGGGGCGGTAAGTGGTGGGAGGTGGGGGCATTACTGGGTAGCGGGTGGCGATGGATGGTGGGTCTAGCGAGTCCACCGTAATAATGGGCAACACTATTTCACCTCCTAGGACAAGAAAGAGAGAGCGGAGGGAAACGGGTCAGGTCACATGATCAGAGACGCACCAATGATAACTTGACATGAGGTTAGTTTTATCATTTAGTTTAAACTATCTCATGAGTTCTATGCTGATCTGTCAATCTGAGCTAAGCTACAAGATGTTAGAACATTCTCTAGCCTACATGCTATGTCAGTATAGTACAAGTTAACAGCAGACTACACATTGCACTGAAACAGCTAACATCTAATGCTAGACTATGCACACTTTGATGTCTCTGCTGTGATTGGGTAAAGAAGATAGCAAACCACGAGATTCAGGTCACTTACATCAACAAATTGGCCGCATGATTTTTGCATGAAAAAAAATTACAAAAAGAAAGCTGTGTAAGATTGTTCTTGGATAGTGATCAACATCCAACCTCCCCCCTCCCTTCTTTACCTCCACTCATGTTTTTAGGAGAATGCCTGATTGAGAGAAAAGGGGGCTGAGTCCCCCCCTCCCCTTTGGCTTCAGTGGCTCGTCTTTAATTAGCTTCATCGAAAAGTTTCTCACACAAGTGTGTACGGCCCTCACATTGCAGCAACCATTTTAAATCTTCTCAAGAGACAATATTGTACAGGGAAAGGACACCTGAACCGATGGAAAAACCTAGCGTGGACCCCCGACTCACATATCTGTGTTTTTAATTAAAGTAATGTTAAAGGTACCTCGTTACCTTAAACTTTTTTAGGTCCTCGTATTTTTTTGTCGTGTTACAAAACGATACATTTTTCCTATGCAAAGACTTAACAAACTAGCTGCTAGCGGCCAATCAGGGGGGAACCTGACAGAGCTGGGTCCTTTTCGTCAGAAGGACAGGTGAATAAACCAATGCCCGGTTTGAACCAGCTCCTGTGTGTCGCTGAATGTGTGCATTGCTGACTGTCTCCTGCCTTGGTGTGCCTGTGCCTGTGCCTGTGCCTGTGTGTGTTGGATCAACATGATGTGTATTCTAAGACAGTTACATTAGTGGACAAATTGCAGGGGGGCCTATGAAAAAATAGAACAATCCCACCCAAATAAAATGATGAAATAATGTCTACATACAGTGCATTTGGAAAGTATTCACAGCGCATCACTTTTTCCACGTTTTTTTATATATTACAGCCTTATTCCAAAACTTTATATTTTTAATCATGCAAATATATTACAAATAACAAAATAAGTATTATTATTATAAGTATTATTTGGTCGAGCACCCACATGTGATTGATGGCCTCTTTCAATCTGTAAAATAATTTTTGAAAAATCAATCTTGTTCTAGTTAATTTTGTGGCCAGTTTGGTCCGTTTTACAAAAAAATAAAGCCACAAATCATATGGGATATTAACTTTGTTTTATTTTTTATAAATACATACACACCGAGCACCCACTTAGATTGGCGCCTATACCACAAGCTACACGGCAAAAGTAGCTTGATACATCAAAGCTAAATTTAACTACAATAATAACTGTGAGCCCATCTGTGTAATATAAATGTTAATGTTACTGAGAGTGTATTAATGCAACCAATAAGGGTCCATTACTATTAAGTATTTGTCATTTAGCTGGGGACATCCTACAACTACCTCTAGGGCCCCACACAATCCACTGTATTTATTTATTTAGTTTGTTTTTTCTTTGGCCCACCCCTATAACGTTATACATTTTCTCTACATACGATAAAAAAATAATGACTTGTGTTGTTTGGGAACAGTTGGTAATGGTTATGTGCAGTAAAACTTTTCATGGACTCAACTCACTTAAACGCATTTTCCTAAATTTTGTGTACGACGTCTTAAATGAAGAGAGCAATTTAGTTTTTTATGTTATGGTTTGGTTTAAATAGTTAAACACTAAGCTTTTGGGCATTGCCCTTGCTAAACAGATACATTTGTTTAAATATGGCCAAGGACACGTATTATTGTGGGTTTACAGCCCGTTATCTTCATTATTAAAGGAAAAATCAAATCTGCAGGAGAAAATTCCTCTGACATTTTCAAGTATATTTCTTATTTTTTTGTGGACTTGTCCCTTGGTCTCTGACTCCCTCGTCGTCATGTGGCATGAGTGCGTGTCTGTTATGATTTTGCTTCCTGGTTTCGATGACTCGCCTTGTCTTGCCTCTGATTGGCCAAACCATAATGTACCCTTAGCCAATTGTGAATCACCATACAAACACCACCGAATCATCACGTATTTCCTCCCTATGCATGGATGTTCTCATCCATCCAGGTCATTGTATTTTCTGGCCTGTATTCACAGTCCATTTTCTCTCTTTGTAGCTTGTAGCTTTGATGTAAACTTCAAGCTACATGTGTCTAAAATAAGCAAAGCTGCAGAAAAAGCTATTTGTTTAAAAAGTAGCTAAGCTACTGCCAAGCTACTGGGAAATGTAGGTAAGCTACGTAGCTTGTGTGGACTTATTTCATTAGACATTATGTCTATTCTAATATAGTAGCTGACTAATAATATTTTTAATAATATTGTTGCTTGAGAAGATATCAAATAAATGCTTGTTGAAATGTAAGGACTGTAAACACCCCCCTTCCCTCCCAAAAGCACACACATACACAGGTCAATGACATTCTGCATCCCCATTACCTACTACCATTAAGTAGTTGCTATATTTCTTAACGAGCCACTTTACTCCTTCACGTTGATGTGAAAATGACAGGTTAATGGGTGTCAAACAAAGAACGGTTTTAGGTTAGAACACAACATGACAGAACAGGTTTATTTTAGCAGTTGCAAAAGGCACAGAGTAAGAGCATCATTTTTAAGGATATGGAGGAGGGCCAGGGAGAGGGGTTGTTCACATCATGGCAACATATGATCAAAAGAAGGAGCATAAAATCATGACTGCATGGCTGTTATGTTTTACTTGATGAGGCGAAAGAGTGGGTGGGTAGGGATCCCACAGGGAGAAGGAATGGTCAAAATCCCACCTGGGCCCTTTAAAGTCAGCTCAGCCCCAAATACACATTGGTCAAGCACAACAGCTTAGTTAAAAAAGGCTGATTCATTCAAAGCCATCAAACATTTCCAACACATTCCCCCCACATCCCAGACCCCTGAGGCCTTGAAGAGAAGCAAAATGTGGGAGCTGTGAAAGAGAAACTTCAAGCATATTTTTCATATGTGCAAAGGGCTAGTTTCCATGGCAATGATGTCTATTTTGTGTTTGCGCTGTCTCTCTCATTCGCTGCTCCAGTGTGTGTGTGTGTGTGTGTGTGTGTGTGTGTGTGTGTGTGTGCGTGTGTTTGTGTGTGTGTGTGTGTTTGCGGGCTGTGTTTCACCTTGACGCCTGAGAGGACAGCAGAGTACGTCAAAGGAACAAAAAGACGAGCGACGCAAAGACGTGTGGAAGTTTGCCGGATTAGTTGGAACCCGTTTTTAGTAGCGCAGAGTGACGTGTCAAAGTCAAGCAGTTTTCCAGGCAGAACATTTAAAAAAAAAAATTATTCGTAGTCCTTTGAGGCTGCACGGTAGGCTTTCGATATTTCGGGACGAAAATGTAAACAAGAGGTGGTCAAGTGCTAGTATGAATATGTTTCAGAAGCCAAGCCTGCTGCTGCCTCTCAGAGCCAAAGCCCGGAGGTAATTATTACATATCAGGTGGACCATTGAAACTCAGCCCTTTAACACACATCTCCTTCGAGGGGTGTCCAAAGTGTGCCGTGGGGGACATTTTCATTTTGTGGAAAAAACATTCATTCTTAATGACACAAGTTATTCCATGCTACACTAATATTGGATTAGTTAACATACCTTCAAATGCAAACAATGTGTCAACGTGGTCCTCCCTTGTTGTAAGCAGTCACCGGTCGAAACATTTTGGACACCCCTGTTCTGGTTACCCTCATTATGCATTCAGATTGGCCAGAAAACTCAAAAGTGAATGGTTGGTGTGGGGCTAGAAGTATGGCCAGGCTGACTTAAAACATGCATGAAGAATAACGTCCAAAACTATAACCTAAGCAATAACGTGAGAGAGACTGCGATATATAGTCTGATTGATTGACTTTGACCCCCATGATTGCACTGCTCCGAGGCGGTGAAACCACAAATCGAGGCTGCTTGATGAAAAGTCTTCTTTTTTTCCCCCCGCCCTACTCGGGATGAGTCAGCCGCCTCTATTTACTGGGGCAGATGGGTACTGATGCGTCCGTGTCGTCCTCCTGACAAACATCATTACTGTGGCCGTCATGTCAGGCCGCTCGCAGCCATTTGAAATATTTACAGCGAAAGGGCCTCGTCGGGAGTGGAAGCCACTCCGTAATTCGTCACTGATTGGGCCGCAGACGGAAAAACCCACGACGGCGCGACACAGCAGGTACAACGCCGCCGCCCGTATCATCTTTTACAATGTCGCTCTTCAAAAGGTGTTTACAGAGTCACGGCTGTTTTGATTCATTGGCACAAGGGGATAGTCATGTGACACAAGCACATGGCCGTAATCAGGTCATGGAGCCTCAATATTAACAAAAAGACATCTGAAATAGCCTTCAAAATATAAATCCAAGTGACAACCATTCAAAAAATCAAACCAAAATAATTACTTGGTGTGTGGATGCTGTGTACATGTATTTGTAGTCGGATTTTTTAACATGGGCCATTGGGTTCAAGTGTTCCACTACTTTCATCCAAGCTTGTTTAGCAGTTAGCCTGGCTTTTCCTCTCTTCTTGCCAGTGTTTTACTTTGTATCTTTTTACACTAGATCCACATTTTAGAACCCTTCCATCCTTAAGGGATCGCAGGGGGTGCTGGAGCCTATCTCAGCTGCATTCGGGCGGAAGACGGGGTACACCCTGGACGAGTCACCACCTCATCGAAGGGCCAACACAGATACACAGACAACATTAACACCATCTGTATTATTTTATTTAACATCCATAAATAATCATAATGTGGATGTTTGTCCATTGATGCAGAATCGTTCTCATCCCATACGTGATGCACCGAAGAATTCATGATTTCAACCACCCCTACTGATGTCCCACACAAAGTGAGGGACAGAAAGCGTGCCTCGTCATTATGCGTCTTCTCGGTAAACAAAAAATAGTGTGCAGCCCAGTCTTTGTCTAAAAAGCTGTAATTGATCAATTTTCAAAAAAAACATACATAATACAAAAGGCTGAAAGTAATTTTCTAAATGCTGGGCTGTGACCGGTGAGCCTTGTGGAGAAGTCGGATCTACAAAATTTGCAGGAAGCTAACCCCTTCCCCTTCGAGCTGTGCTGGATGAATTTCAATTGTTTTTACCAATCATTTTGGAAATTGCACGCATATTTCCTCTTAGTACTCGCCATGTCTGAGATAGGTCCGGACCGATAAAAAAATTTTCTCTACAATATTTTGACCTACAAATTACTGTGATATTAAATTATATTATATTTATGAGACCAAAATAATCACTGATGTTATTATAATACATAGTAATAATGCATAAATATTTTTTCAAATACAATAAACTTGTATTTCTCGTATATTTTAACATTATAATTAAAATGTCAACTTTTAAATTTTCACGTTAAATAAAGCAAATAACATTAAAATAGACGTGTGATTTAGGGCTGTAAAAAAAACCATTTATTGATTGAATGACATTTGTCCGCAAAATTTAGAATAAAATAGAATATGTTAAAGAGGGGGTTCTCAAATATACAGTAGCAAAACAATAGATATAATGGCTAAATTTCCCTAAGTGTAAGAGGGATGTGTACTATGGCTATGAGTTGTTTTTTTCCCTTGGCTTCAGTCTGCACCCCCTCTCCAGGGCCCAGGTTAAGACCGATTTTTAAATTTTATTTTAATCTTCTATTTTTAAGTCATCAACCAGGCCCCTGTCGTAACTTTTCACCCTCTCCCAGGACCGCCTTGTCTTCAGACGGCTGTCCACCATGGTCAGTGGCCAAGCATGGCTTTTCTCTGTGGGTGATCCACTAAGACTGCATGCGAAATTGATACTAAGTGCAAAAGTGGTGCAGACCAGCCTAAATTAGTTTTTTGCGTGGACTACCGGCTGTCCCCATGCAATAAATAATTTTCCTGCACATCTATGGCCTGTGGCATTTTGCTATGTCGTATATGGTCGTAATTATACTGAATGCACTGGGCATAATAAACACAACATTATTAATATTGCTACTACGGATAATTTCATCAAAAATTCCCTAAAACAGCACACTACCTATAATATAGGTTTTTTAAACATAAGATCATTGTCTCCAAAAACGTTATTAGTTAATGATATTATCAGAGACAACAATCTTAACGTCATCGGTCTCAGCGAAACCTGGCTTAAACCAAACGACTTTTTTGCGCTAAATGAGGCATGTCCTCCTAACTTTACACATGCGCATATTGCCCGTCCGCTTAAAAGGGGTGGGGGGGTCGCACTAATATACAAGGAAAACTTTAACCTTAGTCCTAACATAAATAATAAATATAAATCGTTTGAGGTGCTTACTATGAGGTCTGTCACACCGCTGCCTCTACACCTGGCTGTTATCTACCGCCCCCCAGGGCCCTATTCGGACTTTATCAATGAATTCTCAGAGTTCGTTGCTGATCTAGTGACACACGCCGATAATATAATCATAATGGGGGACTTTAATATCCATATGAATACCCCATCGGACCCACCGTGCGTAGCGCTCCAGACTATAATTGATAGCTGTGGTCTCACACAAATAATAAATGAACCCACACATCGCAACGGTAATACGATAGACCTAGTGCTTGTCAGGGGTATCACCGTTTCCAAAGTTACGATACTCCCGTATACTAAAGTATTGTCCGATCATTACTTTATAAAATTCGAGGTTCAGACGCATGTTCGTCAAACTAATAATAATAATAACTGCTATAGCAGCCGCAACATTAATACGGCCACAACGACAACTCTTGCTGACCTACTACCCTCGGTAATGGCACCATTCCCAAAATATGTGGGCTCTATTGATAACCTCACTAACAACTTTAACGACGCCCTGCGCGAAACCATTGATAACATAGCACCGCTAAAGTTAAAAAAGGCTCCAAAAAAGCGCACCCCGTGGTTTACAGAAGAAACTAGAGCTCAGAAATTATTATGCAGAAAGCTGGAACGCAAATGGCGCACGACTAAACTTGAGGTGCACCATCAAGCATTGAGTGATGGTTTAATAACTTATAAACGCATGCTTACCTTAGCTAAAGCTAATTATTACTCAAATCTCATCCACCGTAATAAAAACGATCCTAAATTTTTGTTTAGTACGGTAGAATCGCTAACCCAACAAGGGACTCCTTCCAGTAGCTCCACCCACTCAGCTGATGACTTTATGCAATTCTTTAGTAAGAAAATTGAAGTCATTAGAAGGGAGATTAAAGACAATGCGTTCCAGCTACAACGGGGTTCTATTAACACTGACACGATTGTATATACGGCGGATACTGCCCTCCAAAATAGTTTCTCTCGTTTTGAGGAAATAACATTAGAGGAATTGTTACAACGTGTAAATGGAATAAAACAAACAACATGTTTACTTGACCCTCTTCCTGGGAAACTGATCAAGGAGCTCTTTGTATTATTAGGTCCATCAGTGCTAAATATTATAAACTTATCACTTTCCTCGGGCACTGTTCCCCTAGCATTCAAAAAAGCGGTTATTCATCCTCTTCTTAAAAGACTTAACCTCGATCCTGACCTCATGGTAAACTACCGACCGGTGTCTCACCTTCCCTTTATTTCAAAAATCCTCGAAAAAATTGTTGCGGAGCAGTTAAATGAACACTTAGCGTCTAACAATCTATGTGAAACCTTTCAATCCGGTTTCAGGGCAAATCACTCCACGGAGACAGCCCTCGCAAAAATGACTAATGATCTATTGCTAACGATGGATTCTGATGCGTCATCTATGTTGCTGCTCCTCGATCTTAGCGCTGCTTTCGATACTGTCGATCATAATATTTTATTAGAACGTATCAAAACACGAATTGGTATGTCAGACTTAGCCCTGTCTTGGTTTAACTCTTATCTTACTGATAGGATGCAGTGTGTCTCCCATAACAATGTGACCTCGGACTACGTTAAGGTAACGTGTGGAGTTCCCCAGGGTTCGGTCCTTGGCCCTGCACTCTTCAGCATCCACATGCTGCCGCTAGGTGACATCATACGCAAACACGGTGTTAGCTTTCACTGTTATGCTGATGACACCCAACTCTACATGCCCCTAAAGCTGACCAACATGCCGGATTGTAGTCAGCTGGAGGCGTGTCTTAATGAAATTAAACAATGGATGTCCGCTAACTTTTTGCAACTCAACGCCAAAAAAACGGAAATGCTGATTATCGGTCCTGCTAGACACCGAACTCTATTTAATAATACAACTCTAACATTTGACAACCAAACAATTAAACAAGGCGACACGGTAAAGAATCTGGGTATTATCTTCGACCCAACTCTCTCCTTTGAGGCACACATTAAAAGCGTTACTAAAACGGCCTTCTTTCATCTCCGCAATATCGCTAAAATTCGCTCCATTCTGTCCACTAAAGACGCTGAGATCATTATCCATGCGTTTGTTACGTCTCGCCTCGATTACTGTAACGTATTATTTTCGGGTCTCCCCATGTCTAGCATTAAAAGATTACAGTTGGTACAAAATGCGGCTGCTAGACTTTTGACAAGAACAAGAAAGTTTGATCACATTACGCCTGTACTGGCTCACCTGCACTGGCTTCCTGTGCACTTAAGATGTGACTTTAAGGTTTTACTACTTACGTATAAAATACTACACGGTCTAGCTCCATCCTATCTTGCCGATTGTATTGTACCATATGTCCCGGCAAGAAATCTGCGTTCAAAGGACTCCGGCTTATTAGTGATCCCCAAAGCCCAAAAAAAGTCTGCGGGCTGTAGAGCTTTTTCATTTCGGGCTCCAGTACTCTGGAATGCCCTCCAGGTAACAGTTCGAGATGCTACCTCAGTAGAAGCATTTAAGTCTCACCTTAAAACTCATTTGTATACTCTAGCCTTTAAATAGACTCCATTTTTAGACCAGTTGATCTGCCGTTTCTTTTCTTTTTCTTCTATGTCCCACTCTCCTTTGTGGAGGGAGTCCGGTCCGATCCGGTGGCCATGCATTGCTCACCTGTGTATCGGCTGGGGACATCTCTGCGCTGCTGATCAGCCTCCGCTTGGGATGGTTTCCTGCTGGCTCCGCTGTGAACGGGACTCTCGCTGCTGTGTTGGATCCGCTTTGGACTGGACTCTCGCGACTGTGTTGGATCCATTATGGATTGATCTTTCACAGTATCATGTTCTCATAGTCATCATTGTCACCGACGTCCCACTGGGTCATTATTGTCACCGATGTCCCACTGGGTGTGAGTTTTCCTTGCCCTTATGTGGGCCTACCGAGGATGTCGTAGTGGTTTGTGCAACCCTTTGAGACACTAGTGATTTAGGGCTATATAAGTAAACATTGATTGATTGATTGATATGTTGTAAAACATGTAACACACAATCTGTGCCACATATTAAGCACTCCTTTGATGCGAATCTAAGAAGTTAACCCCGACTTAAACAAGCTGAAAAACCTATTCGGGTGTTACCATTCAGTGGTCAATTGTACGGAATATGTACTGTACTGCACAATCTACTAATAAATCCAATAGATATCATCAAAACACTCACAATACTGGAAGAAGATGCACATATTTACTAAAATTTACTAAAAAACTTGACTGGAAGCACTATTTTGTGTCTTTTATTTAGCATGCCTGAAAAGTGAACGAAACTGACGGAGTTACACAGGTTGCAGTGAAAAAGGAAGTGATTGTACAAGCACACAATTGTATAATTGTGTGCTTGTCCAGCTACACAATTATACAATTATAATATTGTACAATTGTGTAGCTGCTGGAAGACTTATGGGGCTGATTAAAACAAATGTAAATGATGCGTTGATACTGTTTTTTTGTTTTTAAATGATGTTTGTTTTTTCATATAGAAGGTATATTAGTAACATATCTGCGATGAGGTGGCGACTTGTCCAGGGTGTACCCCGCCTTCTGCCCGTTTGTAGCTGAGATAGGCACCAGCGCACCCCGCGACCCCAAAGGGAATAAGCGGTAGAAAATGGATGGATGGATGGATTAATAACATATCTCCTGTGTGAACAAAAACTTGCAAACTACTGTATGCAAACTAAGCATTTTGTTGCATTTGGAGCACACAGTTAGTGCCAGCCTCTCCCATGAGGGAAAAAAAAAGAAAAGTTGTAGATACACTGCTTCTAACATGCCCGTAAATAAGTGGTACATGTCTGCTGCTTGTCTAAAAACATAGCAACACCCCGCAGATAGGAGCATGATAACATGGATGTGAAGTAAATATCTTTAGAGTATTTTGGGGTTGAAAGAGGCTTAGTACAAGTGAAAATCTAATTTTAATAGAGCGGTTTGCACCACTTCACAATTGCACATGCAGTCTGAGTTGATCACACGCAATACGCCCACTAATAGAACACAAATGTTGCAAACGCTATTTAGCGTGTGGTATTTGGATTTTAGTAGATCAGGGCTTGAATGCATTGCGCTATTATGCTTATTTACCAGACACAATCTAGGTGCACTGCCTTAGTAGATTAGCTCTGCGTGCGCTACCAAGTTTGCACATGTTTGAATTTTTAAATATTCTGTGTCAGATTATGAATCCGTACAGTTACACCCCGACCATAAATCAACATTCGGGTCCCCACAGTGCTTGACAAATTCCTATTCTTTCTTTTCTTGGAGTGGCAACTTCAGACTACATTTGGTCTTTGAAGAATGGAGCGGCATATAGACGAGTCAATAGCTCTCTTTCACATGAGAGGAGCATCCACAGGTTGTCTCTATGCTATATATCATCAGATGAATTATTGAAGAGCCTCCTCAAAGCTCTCATCTATTCACAGTAAAACTGATAGAGCGCCTCCCAACATCCTGGGACTTATAAAGTAGCTTGAAGGTATTCGAGATGAGGTCATCCAAAGGTAGAAACTGTTTAGATAAAAAAGGCTCCTTTCCGTCAGCTGGGCTTCTAGGATCAAATAAAAAAATTGCCTGTGAGATTTGTCTAAAACTGCATCAGCTGAGTTTTCCAAGTACATGCACGGACTTCATCTTTTTAATCCCACCCAATTCCAAGGCCACGTCCCTCCACTCATTACCATCACTGGAGGATCCTTGCCAAAGCTTTAATTGGCTGATGTAATTACAACTGCCGAACAAAGTCAAAGTTTAATTAGCCTGCTGGGGTGGTGTGGTGTTATCTGTTGTGCCTTTATTCTGACATAACATACAGGATGTCCCCAACCGGATGTGACGTAATGACGCTTGTTGTTGTGACACACATTGAATCCTATGCGACTGAGGCTGGTCGGAATAAACACATTGCTTATACAAACCGTCTGATCATTACAACCCATAGCACGACAGGTAGGAGGGAATCTCCCTCTCTTAGTCCTGCGTCCTATACGGTCTTCTCTGCCATGCTGAATTTTAATGAGGCTTATTGCTTCTCCGCTCCACAGGTGTGCTTATTCTCCTTACTGCAAGCCACTGCTTGGTCCTATTTGCATTCGCCTTGAGCTTCTTTCTTCCTCCGGCATCGTTTTATTTATTTTTTTTGCATCGCTGGACTGCTAAAACCTTGAACAAAACTTGCAATCAGGGTTTAAGGGACCTGCGGCTGCATTAATCCATGTCAGTTACCCAGCTGCCAGGGGTGTTGCAATTTAATTTTTAAATGGCTATAAATTAGCAGTAGGCATATATTTATAAATACAAATATCACCAAAGTTTTATAATGATTGAACAAATAATTAGTAAATCATGGCCAATTATGCTGAATCTTGCCTGTGCATCTTCAAAGAAATGTTGTGATGGCAGCCTTGTTGTTCAAACAATCTTGCCCAAATATTATGACGTGAACATCAGTCCCTGATAGGTGTTTACCAAATTTTGTGGCGATGATGTTACACACGCCCAAAAGTTAAAATAGCACCTGTAGCACAACAGGGGTGCATGTTTTGACACACATTCATCTTGTTGTGTGTAGCCGTTCAGGAGTAAAGTATACCATGTCCTCATTTTTCATACTACTGTACTGTATATGGACAAGTATGAACATACACCTCTTAATTATTTTAGGGGTTTCGCTACACCCCTGAGCTCACTCTCCAATCTAAATACATCATCTTCCCGAGACATTGGATAACTCCAAGTTCCCAATTTCTGGGAACAGTCTGAGCAGTGTACAAGAAAGTTCCGTTTGGGCATGAGGTCCACAATTAGGAACGCCTGGACTCACAAATGCGGGGAATTTAACAATCTTGCAGAAAGTCTTCTAACAGAAGAATAGAAACAAAGGGCGGAACAGGCTCTTTTCTACTTCCTTTTATATTTTTGCCTTTGCAACGCGCACTTAATTAACACCACAGGTAGTTGCCAGTTGGCTCTCGCTAGATATGGACAATGTTTTTCCTCCTAATGCAGTTCTCAGTCCAGTTGATCCTACTCCTCCACCTTTCCCAGGTGTCTTTCGAGAGGCCGCGACAGGCATTATGTTTGTCATTCCTCCTCAGAAACTTAGAAACATCCACAAAGGCAAAGAGAAAGCGAGAGAGACAGCTGTCTCACTGCACAAAGGTGAGCCTATCTGCCACTCACCGGCTGTGTGGGCATATAAGAGAGTAAGTTGAGCTTCTCCACAGGAGATTAAGCCTGGTCGTAGCATCCACCTTCGAAAAAAAAAAAATTCTGCCTTCCGATAAGGAGGTAACCGAGTCTCTATTTCCGTCTTAGCCGCCTATGGAGAAAACCACAGGAGAATGCTACACGTTGAGCTTTTCTATCCGTTTCTCCTCACATGTGTATCTCCAAGCGTAAAATGCACAGTGTTATCAATATTCCAGACATTTTTATACTAAACAATAGCAGCACATTGCTTTTTTCTTATCAACCTGTCTTTATCTTTTTTTTGTATTTCACTAGGTAGCCATGTGTTCCCAAACAGGACACTTTATTTAACAACAAAAGAGGGCTTTTATGTTCTGGCTTTTCTTTGGCACTATCACTCGCCAAGATACTTGCTGGTTAAAGGCTGGGCTGCACTGTACAGTGAAACCTTGATTGAAGAACTCAATTGGTTCTTAAACAGGGTTCATAAAGAGAATAGTTGGCATATTGAAGCACATCTTGATGTTCATAGTTCTACAATGATTACATGAATGATGGGTTCCAGCCTTAAATAAATAAATGATAAATGGGTTGTACTTTTATAGCGCTTTTCTACCTTCAAGGTACTCAAAGCGCTTTGACACTACTTCCACATTTACCCATTCACACACACATTCACACACTGATGGAGGGAGCTGCCATGCAAGGCGCCAACCAGCACCCATCAGGAGCAAGGGTGAAGTGTCTTGCTCAGGACACAACGGACGTGACGAGGTTGGTTCTAGGTGAGATTTGAACCAGTGACCCTCGGGTTGCGCACGGCCACTCTCCCACTGCGCCACGCCGTCCCAGACATATAGTCTATATTTTAGTAAAGGTTTAGACACTTTAAACACAATATAAAACACTATACGGTAATGTATAGCAAACAAACTAACATGAATCAACTTTCAATTTAACAAAGGAAAAACAACAATAACTTCCTGAACTGTCAATTTGCAGCGTCCCTGCCAAAACACACACACTGTCCGTAGCCCTCTGGTGCACTCACAGTTTGAAATCACAAAACTCCTTAACTTTACCAGCCAGGTTGCTACGACGATTAGGAATAAAAACCAGAGGTGGGAGGAAGCAGTGTCGACAACACTGTGGATGCTTCCGAAATGTTTCAAACCACACATCTCTTGTCCATTGCTTTCTTTGGACTCATATTGAGTTAGGAAAACTCGAAAATGTTTTAAACAGGCTAAAAACACGTAGAAGCAGATTAATGTAATTGCTACTTTGTGCGCACAGTAGCTAAATTTCAAATTGAAAAGTTGAGAATGAGCAGTTATCCTCATTCCCTGACTTAATGTGGGAACTCCGTACGCCTCTCTACCGTACGGAATGTTCCGCGCCAGCAATGTTGATTGCGTAAGGTGCCAATACATCTCAATACATTTATATTGTCACTTTTAGCACGCATACCTTAACTTTCCATCTGCAGTGGTAGGGTTCTTAACAACTATGTATGCCTCTGTACCATACCAAATGTTAATTCGTGAAAAATATGATGGGTGTATGGTATCATACAGATGCCACAAACATTTCACACTTTTTTGCAATTCATAAACTATTAGTCATAATAGAATGACATCACCTTTTGCCAGCTTTCCACCGGTGTACCACACAGAGTTGCATGGTACCTAAAAGGCGGAGCTTGACACTGCAGTTTGTTGATTAGAACACCAGAAGAAAGATTTTGTTTGTGCTCCACGGCTTACACTGTGTGGTCACGCAACAAGCCACGTATGGATTTACTGTTCCACCTCAGGTCAGAACAGTTCTTGACTGGTGTGTGCCAAATTGTCCTGCCTCATTCAACAGAAAATAAAAACAAAAATTCAAGCGTACACGTCTGGCCAATCCAAGTTGCACAGTGAGGGTAGCGCAGCTTCAAACCGAGCTCAAAAAGTATGTCTTAACACTCCACATTTTGCTTCTGACACCAAAAGTAGAACCAGCAACAGAACCCATAATCCCCCCACCCCACCCCCCTTGAGTCAACTCACCATTTCCAGGCTCGCACTCCTCCAAGTCTTCATCATCACTCGGACATTCGGCAGAAGCTACCAAAATTTCATCCGCATTCTGCAAGAACACAAACACAGGAAGAAAGAGTCAAGAAGAAGATAACATTTGGGTTGACATTAATAAATGTGTAACAGTAAATGTTTTTTGGTACAACATATTTGGTACTGCACAGAGGCGTACATATTTCTGACACCACTTTCCACTTTTAAAGGCACCTACAATGATTTTCCTCTTTTTCTGACTTATAAATGTTGTTTTATTGTTAGCTACAAGTGTTAAACACTGCTGAGGCATCAAATCACGAGGTTCATGCATGCATGACAACACTTCCAGAATCAAACATCTTGCAGGCAGACAAAAAAAAAAACAGGTTATAAATGTGACTGCGGAACAAAATTTATACCAAATAATATACAATAAATATTATCTAGACCAATGTAGATTAAAATGATCCCCTTTAAAATCTCCTGTTTCGGAACACTTAGTCTTGTAAATTATTACATCAGCATTCAAACTGTTACATTTCCCCCGCTCAAAAAACAAAACAAAACAAAACAAAAAAACTCTGTAAACTATTGAATTTTGTCTTATATTTAAATTATTGATTTAATTTATTCATTTAAAAACGGTATTTTTGGATGAGTACGTTTTTATTTTTCATTTTAAAAATAGTTAAAATGATTTACAGTTTTACATTTTCATACCCTCACTGTGCCCGAAATGAACAAAACTGTGGTTATGCTGTATTTTAACACCCCTTGTATTCATGAGTCCAGCGCCATTTTCTTTCATCAAAACACCTTTGGTAATGCTGGGACTGTTGCCTGGCAACAGCAATTTGTGCAATGGGTACAAGGGATAATACAACTGTGTGCATGTCTAAGAATCGCTCAACATGTGGTCCGAGAAGTGTTTTTTAACACTCTTATCAAAAATGTCTTGCTACTCAATAATAAAAGGCTGTTTTAGCACGGTCACAATAAAGACACTGTAAAAACTAATTGTTTACTGCTGTTTGCTTCTTTTTTGGTGAGATGTCATATGGGGAGGCTTTCAGTTTTAGTGTCTTTTTACCATGCTTGAACAATGCACAAACCTTCTGCTCGGTGGATAAACTAATCAAACGCCTGCCTGATCAATCCAGTAGACACTGGAACACAGGCACGTGTACAGAGCTGTGAGAGGAAGAAAGGTGGTGATATTTTCAAGAGGAATGAAAAGAAACGTGTCGCGACATGTCTACATGCAAGAGGTTCCGCTGCTGTGGACCATGGACTGGACTTTCACATTGTTAACCGTATCCACTTGGCAACCATTGCACCGGTTGCCCAGGGATGGGATCCCCACATATGCAGTCCCCTCCAAGGTTTCTCATTAAGCCCAATGGGTTTAATTTTTTCTTGCTCTGATGTGGGATCTGAGCAGAGGATGTCATTGTGGCTTGTGCAGCCCTTTGAGACACTTGTGATTAAGGTCTATATAAATAGACTTTTGATTGATTGATTGATTGATTGACAATAAGTGACGATAACCTGAATAAAAAGACCAAAAAATGTGACAAAGGATACGGTATACGGTGAATATGGTAGGAAATGAGGAGAAAGATCGTGTTTTATGCCTAAATACTCTATTATGTTACGTTTGAAAAAAATACACAACCCAGTAAATGTTGTGTACTTTTTTCTCTATTCTTTATTACGCATAAAATGTTGCAAATTGAGTTAATAAACTTAGTTTGGAAGTTGTTGAGTAGAGTTGAACTGGACCGGCTCCGTAGGTAAAGTGCCTTGAGAGGACTTTTGTTGTGAATTGGCCTTACGTACATAAAATTGGTTTGACTTGATTTTAAAAAATGCATTTTGATAATCATGTGATTGTATGCAGGATTCAGGTGCCAGCAACTCCAACAGTGGTTTGTAAATAAAGTATATATAAATAAGTAGTATCAGGTTCACCTTCTAAAGAAGGGTACTGACATTATATTCTGTGTACAATTCCATTTTCGATTCTGCTTTAGGATTTTTTTTTTTTCCTATAGAGTCTTCGCTTAAAAAAGGACAACAAACAGCTCATTTAGCATCAACTTTGTATAGTTGATGAGTAACATGAGCGTTACATCACAACTTTGAGGTTTTAAGAGGACCACAGCCAATGGCTCCTCCATGTTGGGGCTGGCAACAATGTTTTTAAAGAATGTTAAAATAATGATGATATTAATAAAAACATATTTTTCTGTCAAAATTATCAAAACACAACATCAATTATTGCATATATAGTAAATAATAAATGTTTTTACATTTTAAATTTACATTTACAATTTGTCATGGAACATTTTAATTCCTTTTAAAAAGGGAATATGAGCAAATACAATTACATCAGCCAGTGACAAATACAAGCAAGTCAAATGGAACGGTGCATTGTGCAATTTTGTAACCATCAACTATGTAAATAAACTATTATTTTATCAGCAAGATACTGTTTGCAATCTTGCTGTACTGTATACAATGTCTCCAGCTTTGGAGACCACCTCTCGGACAGACAAACGGACGGGGGGGTTTCTCTGAGCCAGTCAGACGCCGTCTCTCGTCACATAATGCAAAAGACAAGCATTCATTTCACGTTTACAGTTAGTAACAGTAAGTTTTACAATGAGGCGCTAATGTGACAGGCAGTGTCAATTAGTTACCTGCAATATTGCTGGGTTGCAATCATGTGACTGAGAGGCACTTCCGGATTTCAGGTGGTGGTCTAGAGTCCCATTAGGATACTGTTTATTTATCTGCATCAGTGCACATTTGGGCATATTTACAAAAGTTTACAGGCAAATATATAAGCCATCATTAAAAAATACTTTAAATGGGACGAAGTGGAGTTATACACTTTTACAAAATATAGTTTGAAATATTTAAACCATTCATCTTCACCAAAGTAGACGTTACTGCTCACCTCGGCCTCTCTTCCTTCGACACTAACAAAGATTTAAAGAAGAAAAGATTGGATGCACTTTACGTCTTTACATATGAGGGGTCAACAAATTAAGTATTAATCGCTGAAGTACAATGTTAGATTTATTCATGCATCGCTAAGTAATGTATTTTATTGACATTAACGATCATTAATGTTGCCAAGTGCCATGCTAATCGTCACGCAAATGAGAAATAGGATATTTTGCAGATGATTTCCTGGTTCAAATATTCATCTGTCATCTACAATTCATGTCTGCAGTTGTTTTAATGGTGTGAAATTCATATTTTGTGTCATTATTTCACTCGATTTCCCTCTTGTTTAGCCATGTTTGGTTTCCAACATTATTCAGTTGTATTAAGATTATGTATGCTGTTCAGCCTGCAAGATATTTATTTTAGTATATTAATAATATTAAGGATATTTCCTTGCTAACACATACCACCAAAGGCGCTATTGTGGTCATCCATGCCAAATAAAGCACTTTGCGTTCCTGCACATTTAGCTTCTGTTATGAAAATCGACAACAAAACACAGTGGATTGGATCAATGATCTTTATATTTATTACTAGGACTTAACATGACGTTAGTTTATGTCCACAATCAAAAACGGACTAACTCGCTGGAATATAAAGACAATACAACATACATCCATAAAGGTGGCTGGATATTCACAAATGCAATACATCGATCGATCTCTTTCCTGTCTCTCGATATTTTCAATACTTGTAACAGCTCAGTAAAGTGGCATTTTCAGTTCAAACGCTTTATTTACAAAAGCGTCTCTCATTTGATTTAATGCTCGGCTCAAGCTTGCTGACTATTATGTGAATTACACCGCGACCAAGCAAAGCGGACGTGACGTCATATGCAAACCAGCAATTAACAGAAGACGCTGCCGATGAAGGGTTCACTCCAGGTTTAGAGAGAATTGCAAAAAAGAAATTGTCATGATCTGTGGTCCAGATCATGTTTTGTATTTTCTGTTAGTCTTGGACTCCTTTAGTTCCTGTTTGTGCACTTTGGGTTTGTTTTGGTTGCCATGTCATTGTCATTGACTCCCTTTTTAGACCAGTTGATCTGCCGTTTCTTTTCTTTTTCTCCTATGTCCCACTCTCCCTTGTGGAGGAGGTCCGGTCCAAGGGCCATGGATGACGTACTGGCTGTCCAGAGTTCGGACCCAGGATGGACCGCTCTTCCAGAGTCGGGACCCAGGATGGACCCCTTGCCTGTGTATCGGCTTGGGACATCCCTGCGCTGCTGATCCGCCTCCGCTTGGGATGGTTTCCTGCTGGCTCCGCTGTGAACGGGACTCTCACAGCTGTGTTGGATCCGCTTTGGACTGGACTCTCGCGGCTGTGTTGGATCCATTATGGATTGAACTTTCACAATATCATGTTAGACCCGCTCGACATCCATTGCTTTCGTCTTCTCCAAGGTTCTCATAGTCATCATTGTCACCGACGTCCCACTGGGTCATCATTGTCACCGACGTCCCACTGGGTGTGAGTTTGCCTTGCCCTTATGTGGGCCTACCGAGGATGTCGTAGTGGTTTGTGTTGTGGTTTGTGCAGCTCTTTGAGACATTACTGATTTAGGGCTATATATGTAAACATTGATTGATTGATTGATTGATTGTGTTCACCTGTCTCTGATTAGTGTTCACCCGCTTACCGAGCACTAATCAGAGGCATTAGTTAAGCCTGCCTTTGCCAGTCAGTCGGCCTGGCGTCATTGTTTGCTTCGAATAAATATAATTCATGCAACCTGTCAACGAAAGATGTGCTTTTCTCCTAGCCAATGCTAAGTGGTAGTTTTGTCTTAGAGTGTATTACTTGTCTCAAGTCCATGCTGAGTGATAGCAATAGCGCTAAGTGCGATCAGCACATAGTGCCGTCGGCTTGATTTACGTTTTTTGTACTCCTTTGATTTTTTAAGGATTATATCATGTTTTTACCTGCACGCCATGTCCGGAGTGGTCTGTCTGCATTTCGGTAGAATGAACCCCGCAGTAAGCTGCGAAAACCCCGTCATGACAGACATTCATATAAAGTTGCTGTGTGTAAATGCTGCTGCATATTGGTAGTATTTACTACCTTTAAATAAATATCAACTTTGTGGTGTGTTTCCAGTAGGGCTTATAAAAAACACTTTTAAACTGTCTTTTACGACATCAAGGCTAGATTTTAAACAGCACATTCCCATTACACTATTGTGGGACCTTGCATTTAAAATAGGTGAATAATAGTAATAATAATATGGCCCATTAAATACCTCTCTCCATCAAAACTGAACATTATTATACATTCAGATGAACACCTTACCTGCGTGACACTGTCCCTGATGGTGGGCGAGCGCTGTTTGCGGGTGGTGGTGGTGGCCATGGTGGTGGTGGTCTCCATGATGGTGGTGGACATGTCAGCCAGCGGGGTGGTGGAGGTGGTGTCTGTAGCGAGCACCGAGGGCACGTCGCCCACCAGCCGCAGGTTTCCCTGCGTCTGCACGTTTGGGTCGCCCTCGGCGGCCAGCTTGAGCACCTGCAGGCCGTTGTAGTATAAGCCCGAGACCTGGCCCTGGAAGTGGCGCCCCTTCTCCCCACCCCCGATTTTGATGAACGCCTGGCTGTTGAAGATGGTCAGCTGGCGGCCTGAAAGAATGAGATGTGAGGGGGCGACAGATAGGGAGGACGACATGGAAAAAGAAGGAGCCCGATAAGTAACAAACACGCGAAGTGGAACACCGAGGTTTACGTACTCCGCAGTGACTAAGGCTGGTACTTCAGCAGATGGGTGCCAAAACATGTTGTAGTACAAAGTACTCAAAGCCTTTACCTAATTTACATAATGATGACACAGTATCGGGTGAAAGTGAGGAAATCAACTTCCATCTTTCATGTCACACCGGAGTCATGCCACCATTTCTTGGGGTGTAACTATGTATACTTTTGTTTTAAATTCAGTGTTAGGTTAATTTTGAGCACAAAGACCTAAAACGACAGGTGAGGATTTTCAACCTGTGGCTTCTCCTTGGAAGTATAGCTTGCCTGCATGACTCCCACTAGCCAAAAGTAGGAATGCACTGTATTTTTCCACGGAGTACACCGTGACTATGGGAGGTTTTATTTCCTGTCTCCCACTTAATATGTATTGTGTGGGCACATGGTTCACCTCTTTACTGAATTTCTGCACAGAAAAATACACTTATGAATACAACAATAGTTCCACCCTTACAGTATGTATTTCTATTGCCCCTTTCCGGCAGCCATCTCATGGAGTACCAACCGCAGCCGTAGCGTTGATCAGTCATTACAAAAATCATTATTTTCAGAAAAGGAAGATTAATGTTTCTTGTTCTTTGTTTTTGAGTCTGACACTGGCAATGATCGATGAAGGAAATGTGAAATGAGAAGAACTGAACCGTAGCATTTCTTTTTTAAACCACATGGAACATTTCTGGTAATTCCTGGTAATGGTAACACTTTTGGGACCACTGGATCCTGGTATGCTGCAGTTTCCACTTGTTCCCCCACAAAGAAGGCGGCATGATTTGACAGTCAACGTGGACTGCAGTGGGCCCTCGAGGGTCAAGATTGACACTTGAAGGTTTGCAGCCGGAACCCATTAGAACAACTCCGGGATGGCGTTATTGACCTCCAATACACCTGAGCAGCAGGATGATGAAGCACCTCTGCCAGAGGAAAAAAAATGTCAGCCTCGGTCTGCCTCAATGGGAGCGGGTGTTTAATTCAGCAAGGGCTGCTCATTACCCTTCATCAGGATGGATAGATGGATTAAGGCCGAGCTGCCTAACCAGGGACTATAGTGTTACCGGGATTTGTGGAGGAGTGCTGCAGGTTTGTCTTTACATTTTTTATTTATTTTTATTTGCATCCTTGCAGCACAGCCAATGTGGAGTATATGGTGGAAGAGGTCTTGATGAGGTAATTATGGAGGATGAGGCAAACAACATTCCCACGGAATAATCAATCTACATAAGGGAAGAGGGAAAGACATCTAACACCAGTGGGAGATGCTAATATTTATAGATGCTCTGAAATGAAAGATTATTTTCATTTGAGGGTAGTAAACAATGTTTTTCTTTCATTCATTTTCCGTGGCTAGTGCAGTGCACTGTGCCATCCCAGCTGACGTTGGAATGATAGCCAATCAACACAGGTACATTAAGGTAAATAATAAAGACAAATTAATCGTCTCTAAACCTTTCCAAGATTGCATTGCGGAGCCTTTTTCTAAACTTAACATGAGCTTTCAATGAACTGAGGAGGTTACTCTACTCTGCTAACGACTTCCTCTGCAGAAATATGGCAGCATCTGCTTGAGTGTTGTCAAACAAATTACAACGATTAACGCGACCGCGTGTAAAAGTTTGTACGTGCACCGTGACTTGAGAGGTAAATCTGCTCCATTGACAAGTTCCATTTGCACATCCTGACATAATTTATTCCAGAGGTGTCAAACTCATTTTTATTAAGGGCCACATGTAATTCTGGCTGCCCTAAGAGGGTCGCTTGTAACAGTACATGTATCTGAATATAAACGTATAATAGCCTTGTTACACAAATTGCATCGGCAACTTTTTTGGATTATGTTAATTCCTACTAGCAGACTGATGGAAAGTTTTAATTGAAATTGTAAGTCAAGTTAAAGAGCAAATATATTAGTATTTATTTTTGGTTACCAAAAAAATAAAAGACTTGGCAGGCCTTTTTAAATGATGGTGGGGTCACATTAAATGACAGGGTGGAATATGTAAAATGACGTGAGAGGCCCAATTAAATAATGTGGGGCATCACATAAAAATGCCTGGCGAGCTAAATTAAATCATGTGGACGACCACATAAAATAAAGTGCCTTGAGTTTGATGCCAGGGATTTAGCGCCCCAAGCAACACATTACATGTCACAAAATTGTAATTTACAGAAAAGTATTAATATTACTTTTATCTCTTGTCACACATCTTATATTGCTTCGGGATAGAACAGGTGAGAAACAGTAGGTACTCCATAACTACAGTTCGGTAAGTACCTCGGTTTTATAGTCAATGTTCGGGTCACTTCGGGCACAGTAAGGAAAACATCGGCGAAACACATTTTTGTTTCGCTAAGCCAAAAGTTTTAATGATTTCACGATTAAACAGGAAAAAATACAAATAAAACTTATTGGAGGTAATTCTACAAATATTTTTTGGAGAGGGCAACAATGCAGACAAGTGTATTGGTAATAGTTCAAATAGGGTGAATCATTTTATTTTAAGTAAAAAAAAATAAGTGCAGCAATAATAGTTTTGGCTTGTAGTCTCGTTTCCCATCTCTACTCTAACAATGTCGGCACACTGCTTTCATTTTATCCATATGTCTTTGTCAGTTTAGAAATCTGCCTTGGGAATACGGCTGAAAATTTGCATTTATACTAAGTCTGGCGGACTTACACTCTTTATTCAAGTGTTGATTAATGTGCACTCTCCCAATTAAATAAATGGGAGAGAAAGTTCACGTATTTCACCTGCAAGGCCAGGTGTTGTCAAACAGGAGACTTTAACAACGGTGGAGGGATTTCAAGCTCTGGCTTCTGCTTGGCACTATCCCTACAGCCATGACACACAGCACTGTATTTGTTTACTGAGTAGACTATGGGCAGTTACACGTCCTTACTTATTGTGTGCTGTGTGGGAACTTGATACATCGTATATATACCGTATACTTTTAAATCTGATAACGAATACATGTAACAAACAACAAACATTAGTCGCATTAATTCTTCAGGAATATTTAAAGGGGAACTGGACTTTTTTTAAATTGATTTTTTATGCATTCTAATTTGTAATTTACGGCAAGTACGAGGTTGGTAACAGTGCAGCTAAAAGAAGTCATTGATTGTGTCCATAAAGCCCTCTAAAAACAAATCCTAAGACCGCCAACAATAATCCATTTACATCTTGTGACCTGCATATAAACTAAGTCTAATCGATACAATTATTACAAGTGCTAACGCCGAGGAGCTTCTTTTAGCGGTGCCATGATAACAGAAAGGTTTTTAACTTATGCAGCTATGGACATAAGGAGCGGGTGAGTTGCGGCATGGCCTCTGAGTTGGTCAAAGTTAATTCTAAAATATAAATCATGCATCTGACTTGTATAATAGAAGGTCGTGTCCATAAACTCAGTTGTTGGTTAATTTGACAATCAACTTACACCCAGAGATGGTGAGAAAAATTTGAAATGATGTTCGTTTGCACCCACTTTTTGTATTTTTACTTACATGAGGATTATGATTAATTCTTCATCCAAACGGGAGTAAGTCAACATCAGTCAGGATCTCAGTAAGAGTCAGATACTGTACAGTAAGTGATTATTTTATTATGGTCATAGTTTGCAATAGTGCTACATGCTGGATCTGCTTATCACTAGTCTTGTAGCTGTAGCAAGAGTGCTGTTAAAAAGGGTTACAGAATTGCAAAAGTATCAAGGATTTGTAGGAAAATTTTAAAAGATAAAATTAAGCTCTAGAAGGGAGAGGCAGGAGCCGGAATTTTAATTTAGTGTTTTTGCAGGTAGTCATATATATTGAAGTAAATTGTAAAAGACATACAATTTGCAGTGCTAAATATTTACAGTGAATCAATAAAACAATCGAATGAATGATGAGTGACCATTGGACGTTTGTGAGTGGGAAATCTAAGTGGGAGTGGTGAGCGAGGGAATAGAGAAATAGTGAGGTGAGAGGTCTGCGGGCTGCCTACCGGCCTGGCAAGAAAGTGATGTGTCAGCACAAGTGCAAGTCTTTATGTTCTTTAGGCTAGGCCTCTGTCATAGTTCGCCATCAATCAATTCCGCGGTTCGTATCCACACTAAACACTTTCTTCACAGGGACTCACGGCACAGTAGAAGGCTCCTCAGCACGCTCTCGTATGGCTTCCCCACGGCTTCTTGTAGCACTGACTACAGCGCCATATTTGAAAGTGCGCAACTGGTCTCGCTGACCCACGTGACCTTGTGATGTCATACGTATCGCAAACTTATTGGCCTAAACAACCATACAGGGTTGTTTTCGGACTGGGTTATACAGCCCATCCGTCTTACATGCAGGCTCAAAAATATACGGTTCTGGATCCTCATTTGTCCCAAAGTAGTCGTTGTTGGCTCTAATGAAGTCTGTCACTATTAGTAGTTGTTGAAGGAAATAGAGAACTATGTGACGTGTCTGTGGAATTAATGCGCTACTGTAAGCTTAAGATGACCAAAATAAGTAAATATTACAAGTTATTAATATGCCTGTTAGTACAATACATGTATACTTACAGCGTTTTTATAAAACGTTGATGGAGGTGTTTGGATGTTTTTTAGCACGCTTTATAGGAGGAAAAGACCAAATCCCATTACCTTCATTGTTAGATGACTTTTGCTAGCTCTTATTCAGGAAAAATATGTGTTCTTGTCTCACATAAGAATTGTGAATGATAGGCGAAAAAGAAAAGTTCCCCTTTAAATAAAGATTTTTTTCCATTGTGGACCAAACCAGAAAATATTTTCATTGTTAGTGTTTTGTTTTACATTTTCTTTTAAGTTTTAAGTGATTAATAAAAACGTCTTCATGATATATTTCTGATAAAAAAAAGTGTCACACATGCAGGAGATGGGCAGAAATATCTTGTAGAGGTGAACCAAAAGGAGTGAAATCAGCTGTGAGGCAAACAAAAAAAGAAAGAAAAGACACTAACAGGAAAAGAAGACGATTTACTGCGGTGTCCTTGGTAAGAGGACAGACTGGACGGACTTCCATTTCGTGCAATCAGCCCCTGGTGGGCACTGCGTCCCCCACCCGCGCTGTTGCACCACTCTCCAGTGAGAAATTGAAGAGCACTCCTGAACATGACAGAGCCTACTCCTGCTTTAAGTTGCTTAAAAAAAGCATGCACTTTGTGTGTGTGAGGATGTTTTTCCACCCAAAGCAGTGCGATCATGTCACAAAGTCAGCAGTAATCCATATTGACAAGCGGCTTATGATTATGAGGCAGCGTTGGGGGTGGCAAGGATTAGTAATACCTTTAAATGTCATACGTTAGTTCAGCAACCGTCTGGTGACCTATTTATTCTGTCATGGGAATAAAACGCCCGAAAGGTGCCCTTCAGACTAGACCAAGACGGATCGATGTTTGTTTTTATATAGGCTCTGATTATTTGTCTGTTTGTCGATCTGAGTGCGGTCAAATTAAACGTGACACGTGTGCTTTAGAGCCAATTTGGGTTTGGTGGGTTGCACGGTAAGAGGCGGTCCTGCCTCTGCATGCCAAGTGGCGTTTAATAGCACGGCGGCCTGCAGTGAGTAGCAAATAAAGAATGTGAACAAAGTGACCTTTTGTATGTCATCTTTGGCTTTTGGCAAGCTGGCCGAACATTTATTTACACCTTTACCTCTGCGTGCGCGCGGGCTAACGAGGCGCTGTTGCAGCGGTTTGATGGATTCTAAGCCGCTCGCTCTCCCCATCCAGTGGAGGGGTGGCAGGCGGCCAAGGCTCTCATTATAGGAGACATCCAGAGCTGTACACAAAGCTTTAATTAACCGCAGTGCAGAGGGTGCCATGGCCAGCCTGCTGCCATGAGCCACCAAAGGCTCCTCTATTGCAGCTCTTCGACAGTGTACACGAAATTGGTATTAGTTTATGTCGAACATGCATACAATTACAATACAGTACATCACATGATTACATTTAGTCATTACATGTCCGAAAAGGAGCAGGAAGAAGCAGAGCTTGGTGGGAAGAAGCAGAAATGGATGGGTAAATAAATACTCTTATTAGCTAGTGAGGGGCGATGTGAGGCGGAACATTACTTATGTCTGTCTTAGTCACAGAAATGAATAAAGCACAGGCCCACCGGCACGGTATTTGATGAGATTCAATGTGAGAGTTGCATTAAACAATTCTGCTAAGGCCCAGTTCTGATCGACAATGCCTACCACAGAAAGGGAACAAATTGCAACTCAGGAAACTGCTTTGCTTTTGTGTAGGCGGAATTACCATTACTTTAGAGTTTGGACATTGTGAAGGATTATTGTAACTTTAGTAAATGAAATGCAACATTGATAGTTTCAGCTGGTAGTCTCATTCCCAATCTCGGCTGAACGATGGCAGCACGAGTGTACGCGTTAGAGATGCGCGGATAGGCAATTATATCATCCGCAACCGCATCACCAAAGTCGTCATCCACCCGCCGTCCACCTGAACCAACATTTTATAAGAACCGCAACCGCCCGCCACCCACCCGCTGAAATACATCAGAGGTCGGCCAACTTTACCACTCACAGAGCTATTTAAACCCGTTTTACAGAGAAATGAAGAAAATGGGAGCCGCTAACGTTCTCGCGAATATCCAACGGTGTTCATCCTGATGACAAGAATAAGGGCGTGCTGTGAAGTCATTGGCTTTGACACCTTCAACAACATGTACAAACCGAATGTTAGTCCGGCAACATGTTGTGTGCAGCTTCCGTAATCACACGTACAAGATTGAAAGGCATACTGGGTGATACAGAGTACACTGATGGTTGTGATATAAACAATTTTAACACTCTTACTAACAAACAACACAACATAAATGCAACACAACAAATACCCAGAATCCTTTTTTTCCGTCATACTTCCTGAATATATTTTACACCCCCGCGCCCCCAACCCCACCAACCTTACCGACATACGAGGGGTTTAGGGCTTTGCTGCTAGCGGGGTGTATAAAATAGTCAGGCATTGTCATGGATACTAAGGATTCTGGGTATTTGTTGTGTTGCGTTTATGTTGTGTTACTGGGAGGATGTTCTCCCGAAATGTGTTTGTCAATCTTGTTTGGTGTGGCTTCACAGCGTGGCGCATATTACTAAGAGTGTTAAAATTGTTTATATCACAACCATTAGTGTACTCTGTGTCAACCAGTATGCCTTGCAGTCGTGTGCGTGTTGCTGCGGAAGCCACACACAACATGTTGCTGGACTGACAAACGGTTCGAACATGTTGTTGAAGGCGACAAAGCAAATGGCTTCATGGCACGCCCTAATACTTATAATCTGGGTGACTGCCGGCAGTCATTCTAGAGAATATTAGCGTCTCTTATTGTCTTCTTCACTTTGTGACACGGGTCTTAAATGGCTCTTTGAATGGTAAAGGATACCGATCCCAGAACCATGTATATCAAATATTTCCGGATGGTTCAACCGCCACCGGCCCGGATCTAATTAAAATCAAATTTTTCGTCATGTCACCCGCCCGACCCGCGGTTTATCCGCGAACTCCGCGGATGAGACCGCGCATCTCTAGTAAGCGTGTTTTTCCCCGTTTTTATCAAAATTAACTATGGATCTCAACATTGTGTAAGACTTCATTTATAAATGCTGCCTTTGTTGAAAGCTTAACTCTTTTAGGTTTTGCTCACATTTGCTTTCTTTTATTTAGACTCACTAAGCTGGTGCTTTACGAAACACTCGTAGCAAAAATGTGTTTTAACCAATACCCAAACATTAAAACAATGGTGAGAATTTGTTGAATTAAGTTGTTACATTGAGCCACTGAAACCTAATGTTGAAACAACATGCTTTTTGCCGAAATTTAATCAATGTTGGGTTTTGGCTTTGACAACTGAATTTTGGTCATTTTCCAACCAATACTTTCCAACACAAATACAGCGTTGAAACGACATGCTTTTTGAGGACGTTTATTCAGGTTGTGACGTTGATTTGACCATTGAAATTTGATAATTTCCCAACAAACAACATGGATCTAACATTAGACCTTAATCAATCTCAATTTACACACACACAATTATTTTGCAATGTTGTTTCAAGGTCAGTTTTAAATGACATGTATGTATAATCAACATTCTATCAGTGTCTTGTGCCTGCTGGGTAATATCAATATTATACTTAAATGGGAAATACGGAACATTAAAAGTACATCAAACAAACCTTTAACGAAGTGGTCACTGCAAACGTATGCACTTTTCGGCTCTACTCCCTTGGACTAGGATCGGTGGCACTTTTTCTGAGGTCTTTTGTAAAATTTTGCACTCTTCACCTTTTTTGATTACCTCTCGATCAACTCTGAAGAAACATTGATCCTTTTCGCGATTTAAACGGTTCGTACAGCCGAAAAAAACGCAAGCATAGGGCAGTTTTCTTCAAAAAAGGCTAAATGGGGCTTATGGCCCATTGAAAACAGAGGTAGGCTGGACCACCATGCATATTTAATGAGCATATTTAATGATCATTTAAATCCAAGCAATTGAAAGACAAGGGTTTTCAAGATATGGCTTCTCTTTGGCACTATGGCAATTTTTTTAACCATCCATCCCTTTTCTACCGCTTATCCCTATCAGGGTCGCGGGGGATGCGTCCTCTCATTATTATTAATGCAATGCTGTTTTTAATCTTAACATTTAACATATTGTTGAATCCAGTTTTACTGTTTTTTGGGAAATAGATTTTTATTATCGTGCCTTAGATTGTGCAGGTATACCTGACAGTGTATTGTGCATGGCAACTGAGCCTACAGGGATTTGGCAAGCGAAAGTCGAGCTAGATCATTGTGCTGATGACCTCTGCATGTCCAAGCCTAGTACAGGAGGAGGTGGTTATTTTCATCCTATCAATAAAACCCTCCTCCTTATTTGCTGTCAGAAAATCGAAATGTAAGGATCTATGCATCCCACATGTGCACATATATCTGTGTGAAAATAGGGGACACTCTTTGAAATAAATCGAAAGCAGTGCTTTTCCAAATACATTATTGACAGCTTCTATTGTTTTGGTAAAGGAAAAACACTTTGAAACCCATTTGTTACAAAAACATTAATACAAATATAAATGTGTGTACTTTGTTAGTTGCTTTGATAGATTCCAGGTTAATACTGCCATGCTTTGATTTTGACACTTAATTTGCACTGAGCTTGAAGTCACTGTAAGCATGATTTGATTTGATGCTGTCATTGTTTTACAACACGTCGACATAAACCTGACCTTTCCCAAATTTGATGTCGACAAACGTGGTCGACCGTGTACGTTGAAGTAAACCTAAGCAATTTCCACTGTATTAGGAACCTCCTTTAAAGCTACAGCGTTGCTTGAGGGATGCACTCTCTTCCAAAATGAACTACAGTATGTGGTCTGTTATTGCTGCTGCAAGACTAGCTAATTCATGGATCGCTTTTTCCGAGGATGCCAAATAACATCTGCAAAGGTAGGCGGAGAGGAGTGCATGGCGGTTTGTACTTTTAGTCCTCTCCCCCTTACCTGGCGGGCGGGAATGTTTGAGGGAGTAGTCGAAGATTGCCGCAAGGGTAGGATGTTCTAAATGGAAAAAGCATCTCTTTTTCTTCTTTCCCTTTAAGGCTGTAATAAACTTTTTACTTTGAGTGGTCAGAAAGTTGGACCTGTAGTCGTAATGGCTTGGTGTTTACCCGTAAGGATTCCACATAAGCAAAAGGAAGTTCCTCCTCAGAAGAAGCATTTTATAGAGGCGGGGAAGGTTCTGACAAAAGCCTGTTAAGGAGTTCCAAGTTATTTCCTAAGTACAAGGCAATCTTTAGTGATTAAGAGGTTTGTTTTATTCCACAGAAGTTGGGCGACTTCCTCGGCCGAGCATCCGTGAACTAATTGTGTCTGACAAGGCAAATGAGGGGCTAAACGCAGCATGAAGTAAGACTGAGAGCGCAGCGAGGTCCATGAGGACGGCGTGAAATGTGACAACGTACTTGCAAAACTCTTGAGGGAGTGGAGGAGATCTAATCTGATATGCTTCTATCTGATCTACATATCGCTGGATGCCTCCTGAACAGTGATACTGTCAAGGGAGCATCACTGACAGAGAGAGAACCCCGGTTAGATGAGGACACAGTTTCATTCACCAGCCATCATTTTTTTATTTTTAAATTTGTACTAGCACACTCTGCGGCATACTTATACACACTGGAATGAAGCGGTGCTCGGGAATATAACCCCCTTGTATTATCATTTTGCATATTATCAGATTTCATAGCTGCAAAATGGCTAAACAAAGCTAACACAACCAAAATGTCACATTTACACGCCAAATTACTTCATAAATATTGCGAAGAAGAAAATAAAAGCAATGGTGTTTGAAAGCACACAATAAGCCTCCTGTTAGCTGCTTAGTTTTCACCACCAGGATAGGGCATATTTGCATAGCTTTTAATACGATGAGGTGGCGACTTGTCCAGGGTGTACCCCGCCTTCCGCCCGATTGTAGCTGAGATAGGCGCCAGCGCCCCCCGCGACCCCGAAAGGGAATAAGCGGTAGAAAATGGATGGATGGATGGGTATCACTGTTCCTGAATTCTACTATTTTGGTAGTGTCAGAGGTCTCATAAAAGGGGTACCTTTGATCACTAAAGACACTTTAACAGAATGTGCAATAATGTTATGTTACTTACTGTGCCTTGTATATACATTTTTATCTTTATTTTTTATTTTTAGCTAAGTACCGTGTGACTTGTTGAAGGATGGACTAGCAAAGTAAGATTTTCATTGTACGGCAAACTGTCTGTTTAACTGTGCATATGACAATAAACAATCTTGAATATATTTTGCTGGACGATATATTGTTCCAGAAATTATTGCAGAAAAACAATAATATTGTCAGCATTGTTTTTGAGGCCAAATTAAGCACTATCTTGATAATAATCTATGATGATAACAATAACACAAGTATTACTTTCAAACGCAATGAACTAATTTCTTATTAGTTTTGTTGTTGTTGTTTTTTTACTATTGAAAAAAACTCTTATCCAAAATAAGTAAACAAACATAAATAAAATTGGCTATCAATATCTGTTAGAAAAATGTGCACTTTAATGAATATTGAACTGATCAAGACAGTGTAGTTTTCCCACTTTGGAAAAACTTCAGGTCATAGGCGCCGTTCCCGTGGGTGCTTCGGGGCCCGAGCACCCACGGACAATGCCGAGCACCCAATAGGGATTGATGGCAACTTTCAATTTTTAAAATTATTTTTGAAAAATCAATCTTTTTGTAGTTAATTTTTTGGCGAATTTGGTGCGTTTTACAAAATAGTAAAGCCACAAATCATATGGGATATTAACTTTGCTTAACGTCTATTTTGTTTTTAATACACACACACCAAGCACCCACTGGCAAAAATTTAGTTCGGCTTCTATGGTTTTTTTTGTTGTTGTTTTTTGCTGCTTTATTTTCCAACACATTTGGCAAACCTGCACATTTGTCTGTGTTGATGAGCGCATGTCGATACTTTGGTTTGAAGTCAAAATATTCCCACACTAACATTCAGCTTGGGAATTATCTTTTTTCCTCCTAATTTTTGTTACTTTGCGGCGCTTGAGCAGGGCTCTGTCCGTGCATTCTGTGATTGAAAGCCAGTGATCCTGCCTCGGCCCACTCCAAAAAAGTTTCACTCTGTTCATTTAAGTCTGCTCTTAAATAATCAGGCTCAGGTGCTGAGAGAAATGCACAGAGAGAACTCTTTTGCACCCTGTTTGAAAGCGAGACACGAAGAAACAAACACACATGAACATGGCAATTCATCAAAGTTATCGAGTTCATTTTCATTAATTGTTCAAATCATTAATTTATTGACTTTACTAGTTGTTATCCAGCGTTTACATCAGTGACGTCCGGTGAGGTTTATAGCTGGTGAAGCGCTGACGTAATCAGAATCAGATTTACAAATATAGAGTATGTGCTCTGCGCAGATTATTTGCCATTTGATTGGCAGCAGTTTACGGGTTGTGTTATGTTTCATTTCTGCATTCTTTACACATACAAACTGTCGCCCCAAAAATGTGCATTTCATTAAAAACGAAACAAAAATAATGTTATCACCGTCTTACCTTTACTTATAAATGAAGTCCATGCGCTGGTCCTTCTGGATAAAAATAGCCGTCACTTTCTTGAAAAAGTCCTCCTTCACTTCCTTCAGTTTTAAAAGTCTCATAAGAGTTCAACATAGTTGTCGCGATTAGTAGAGCTCCTACTCTCATCATTTCCACAAAATGCGAGCTGCTGTTTGGCGGGGAAGCATTGATGACATTTTTTAAAATATCTCCATTCTCTTTTATCTTAGCAATGTGGACACTGATGTTGAGTCGCCGGCGTTCATCCAAAGCCAAGTCTATCCTCGTCATCCCAAACGTTTTTAGCGCAATCTAGCTTTGAATATGAGCGGCCGACCGCTCATGTTTGGTGAGGCTTCTTTGTAAATTCTTTAGGTCACAAAATCCCATTTGAGTCCACACAATTCCACAGGTTGAAAAAAGAAGCCAAGGAAAAGAGAAAAGGCGGTTTCTTGCAGAACACCCACAAAGCCAGTCTTTTCACGTATACCACTCCGTTTGGAAAGAGCGAGTAACTTTCCATCCTGCTGATTGAAACAAACCATTCAGCTACGGCAGTGGTCTTCCTTTAGTAATTATCTCCGGCTTCGCTTGAAAATCCACTTTAGAAAACTGTTTAGGTGCGGAAATTTAGTCATCCACGTTGAAAGTCGGGGTGCATGAGACGGAAAAAATAAGGCGCTGCAGCACTTACCCGCTGAGGCCACCGTATGTCTGGGATCATGAGTGCCCCGCCCCGCCCCTATCGTGAGGCACGAGAACTGTTTGCCTCACCTCAGACTTTTTTTTTCTACCGTTTTGATGGCTCAACCAACACACAAAATATGTTACTCGCTGCGGCACTTGACTCGCTTACGCCACCGTATGTCTCTGATCATGAGCGCCCCTATCGTGAGACACGAGAACTGTTTGCCTCACCTCAGACTTTTTTCTCTGCCGTTTTGAACGCTCAGCAACACACCAGACAAGAACGCGCTCTGGCCGCACGGCAGACGGAGAAGTTTACGAGGGATTGCGAAAATTCAGCGATTTTGAAGAAAAAATAATCCAAATTGGTGAAGCTAAATGAAAATTAAAAACTAACAATTACAATTATTTTATCATTATATATTTAATTTCTTTACATGATCACAGGTGAGGCACTGCCTCCCCTGCCCGCACGTCACTGGTTTACATATACATTGTAACTTGTCCAAATGGCATAATCATCAACAATAAATTTAGTGAATTAGACGTAATAAGGAATGGGACAAGAATTCACCAACATTAGCAACACTAGCATAGCTATGTGAGCTGCAGTGCAAACACTAATTTCATATTTTTCACAACAGCAAGATCATGCTAGGTTGGACTATTTGCTAAGGATAAATTCAAAGTTAAAGTACCACTGATAGTCACACACACACTAGGTGTGGTGAAAATAACCTCTGCATTTGACCCATCTTTCCACCCCCTGGGATGTGAGGGGAGCAGTGAGCAGCAGTGGTGGCCATGCTCAAGAATAAGTTTGGTGATTTAACCCCCAATTCCAACCCTTGATGAGTAAACAACAATCATGTAATGTACTGCCCCCACTTCTGTAGCTGACTAAAGAATAGTTGAATAGTTGTATAGTAGCAGATCCGGGTTTCATTATAAGATTTTATTTTAAACTGCCAATAGAGTGAAAAAGCATGTAGCCTCTATATTGAAGCTATCATCACATATATCTGATTTATGACACCAAAAGACTTCCAAAGTTTGCAAATAAATTGTTATGATCAAAATAGTATCAATCTCACAGAGATTACAGACTAATTTTGAGAGATAATGAGCAAGCCAGTCACCTGATCCGTGACATAGAGTTAGAAACAAGAAATCCCTTCCCTGTCAGGAGCCATTAACGATTACTTTAGGAAAAAATTATGGTACGGTACTTTATATTTTTGAACTTGAACACAAAGAAGATGAGCAATAAGTTTTAGAAGCCGAGTGCTAAACGGATGCACCTTTTTTATAACACTACAGCATGAGCAGCTTTGCTAGGTGCTAAACATACAAACAAACTATAATAAACATAATAAAACAAACACTTACTGTACAATTTCCACTCTCACTGGAATGCTGACCGACGGGACGCTCACATGCTGTCATTCAGATGATGATTCAATCGCAATCCTCACAAAGGGGTAAAAAAAGAAGTTGCTGCAACTACGTCTTTTAAGGTCATCTCTGGAATTGTCGAAGTCGACCAGCTCCTCGATCCATGGCAACATTTGCCAAGTGAGAGATGCATGAATTACACTTTAGAATTTACTTTTAGCACGTTTGAGACGAAGCAGAAGCAGTGTAAGCTAGCATTAGCTCACTGCTATCAATGCGCCGCTAAAATAGGGCTGTCTGTGTTGGCGCTTTTAACAAAAATTGTTTTCATATTTGGGTCATTTTCAGGTCACGACATGTAAATGGAGTATTATTGACAGTTTTAGAATTGATTTTAAAACATTGCTGTTTGCTTTTAAATCTTTACATGGACTGGCACCTCAATATATCTCGGACCTCATCCAAATTTACATTCCTGCGTGCGCTTTGAGGTCCGAGAGCCAGTTTCAGCTCGTGGTGCCCAAGACCAGACTTAAGACCAGGGGAGACAGGCCCTTCTCTGTGGTTGACCCTAAGCTCTGGAACACTCTGCCCCTCCATGTTCAAACTGCTTCCACAGTGGAGTGGTTTAAGTCTCGTCTTAAGACCCACTTTTATTCTTTGGCTTTTAACACTACGTGAGTTGTGTGGTCCTCTGTCCTCTGTTGTCCTCTGTGTTTTTTGTACACTTTGATTTCTATTTTACTGTTTTAATTGATTTTACCCTCTAAAATTGTTTTTAATTATATTTGTTTTTACATTGTTTTTTTTTATATTGGTTTTATATTCATTTATTTTTTGTTTTTATTCAGTCATTGGTGGAGCTTAATATTGTTTTTTTAAATATTGTTTTTAACATGGCTGTGCAGCACTTTGGAAACGTTATTGTTGTTTAAATGTGCTATATAAATAAAGTGGATTGGATTGGATTGGATGTTTTTAGATCGTTTTATCGGCGCAATGGATCACCCTTGATCTGTTGAGTCAATTGTTGGCCATTTATTTATGATTTTGAGTGCATAAAAAAGCTAAGCATATGTGTTCTTGTCTTAAATAAGGATTGTGAATGATAAACAGCACATCTCTTTCCAATTTTAGGATATTTCCAGTATAACTGATTTGATGATGTGTTTAGAGTGCAGAAGCGTTACTACAGTGACGTAAAATCTACGAAAATTGCAGTACTTGGAGCGTAATGTTCAAAATGGCCGACCAAATGTGTGGCATTTTGTGATGTTCAGACAGTATTTTCACATTGTGGATTCGTAAATACAATTGGATATGGTTTAATGGACACAGTGAAACACAATTAAGCATATAACGTCAGCTTGTTTTTCCACTCTACTGGCACTTTAGGTTGGCTCTTTTGACACGTTTGTATTATAGGGGCTCTTAACTATCCATCCATCCTTCCATTTTCTACCGCTTATTCCCTTTGGGGTCGCGGGGGGAGCTTGTGCCAACTCAGCTACAATCGTGCGGAAGGCGGGGTACACTCCGGCCAAGTCGCCACCTCATCTCAGGCTCTTAACTAGCATTACACAATTTTCAATTAGTTCTTATTAGTCATTTTCCGGGAGGAAGAGGATATTATAGTGACAGTCGCACAGGAAGCAAGGAGAATAAGTCGAGGGCAGACAAGGATGACAGACCCATCACAGAAGTAGAAGGAGATGCAAGGAAAATAGGACACATCCGAGTAAGTTTCGGCGGAAGGAACTTTGGAGACTGATTTGTTCCCTTCATTACTTCCCCACAGTGGCTGCCTCTTTGGATTTAGTCAGCGGGCAGGCAAGAGGACGGAGACGCTCACTGCAATCTCTATCAGGCTGGATGAGAATGGGATGGGACCCGTGCTGAGATTGGCATGGAGGACTCGGGTGGCTTCCCAGGACTGGGCCAAACAGTAAGGCTTTTTGGAAATGTTTACTTCCTCGATGTCAGAGGTCCTTGAAGCATTATTCCCATCACATCTTTAAGGAATTGTGAGCAAAACCAGGTGGTACCCAAACCTGGAGCATGTGGGAATGATCCAGGCTCTTTTACCATAATGACAAAAGTGTTACCATCATTCACTGGAATCCAAACAGTGACACACAAAAACATGCTCCATGTTCTCCAAACAATAAATGTTAAAGGGACCTTAGTGTGTTTCCTTAAATACAATGTTTTGGTTTGTTTTAACCCTCTGAGTCTTTGCAGAAGAGGAATACAATTAGGGGAAGGGAATGGTTACTAACTTTAGAGTCACAGTTAGATGTTTTTTAGGGTTTTTTTAAATTCATTTTTTCAAACAATTGCAACCTGGTCCAATTGTGTTAGATGGATTTATAATGTGGTTAGAACTGAGGACTCCTCCTAGTGGCTGACAATGGTAAAACAGGTGGGGTGGGGCCATTAAGAGAAGCCCTCAGTGGTTAAGTGGATGGGCACTGTTTTTAAGTAGTTAGAATCTGCTCTGATCTTTAACAACCCTTTGAGCGTGTCCCCCAACTAGGCGTTTAACGGCACCAGCCAATCACGGTTTGGTAAGTACGTCGGTTTTAAGGACACGGTTTGGTTAATTTTGGGTACAGTAAGGTAACAACATGCAAAACCAACTGCATGGCTTTTGTGTAAACATAGTTCACAATTTTTTTAGATTAAAACATAAAACATTTCTAGTGGGTGATTATTTTATTAAAGTTGCGGACAAGTGCAAATATAACTTTATCCACTTGTTTTTGTCCATTTACGTTTTTTTTTTTTTTTTACCAGAAAGTTAAAGTTAAAGTACCAATGATTGTCACACACATACTAGATGTGGCGAAATTATTCTCTGCATTTGACCCATCACCCTTGATCACTCCATGGGAGGTGAGCAGTGGGCAGCAGCGGTGCAGCGCCCGGGAATCATTTATGGTGATTTAACCCCCAATTCCAACCCTTAATGCTGAGTGCCAAGCAGGCAGGTACCGGGTCCCATTTTTATAGTCTTTGGTATGACTCGGCCGGGATTTGAACTCACAACCTACAGTTTTCAGGGCGGACACTCTAACCACTACGCCACTGAGTAGGTGTTCACAAACACAATACTTAAATGACGGAAGATGATTTTCAAACTCTGACTTCTCCTTGACACTATCCCATGGGTCCTGCTAGCCAAAATTTGGAACAAAGTGCATTTGTGTTTGCTATCTCTCACCTGATGTATGCTGTAATGGGATAGCGTGCCTAGTGTTCTGTCGCACTACGATTGCATGTGCCCTTACACCCGCGCATACTCAATCGCATCTCTACGAATATGCATGTGGGGTTTAGGCCCATGATTAATCTATTCCCAATGTAGTCCCAATGCTCTCACCCAAACAGGCGCATTAAAGGGAATAATGCATGCGCGTCATTCCATAAGCGGGCGAATCATTTCTTATTGATCCACCGCTTCGTCTGACTTTCATCCCCCACACCGCTCAAGATTGGGATTTGTGTCAGGAACATCCCTCGGCGGAGGAGACGCCGGGGCGACCCGGGCCCTCTTTTGTTTTGGTGAAATAAACATTCAGGCCTTCTTCCTGTTTGTCTGACGCAAACATGCTTCCTCTTCCCTTGTCTGAATGAATTTGTGAACAAGTTATGATGTATTTGTTGTTGTTCCATTACAGTCTGCATTGGAAGGTGTGGCGAAAGCTAACTGGCTAATGTCTCATTTCCATTTACCTTTGAGGCACTTTGCAAAAGTAAGTTACTCTGTCATTGCTTCATCGTGTTGCATTTGCGATTTATTTGCAACTGTTGCGTCCAAGTTAGCATATCATAGCTCAAGACAAAAGAGAGGTCAGTTTAGGGGGTGGGGTTGGGGGGCACATTGAGTACTCAAAGGGTTAAAGGAGCATCATTTCAGACTGGGCCACATTACATGAAAACAGTCCCTTTAACTTTTAGTGAACTTTCATGTGTCGTTAAAGTGGATATTGGCGGGGAACTTCGGGCAAATGTCGTCGAGTCACATTCATCCAACAAGACACATGAAAGAAACATATAGTTCTTTTTTAAGGAGGGGGAAGGTTATGTCAGGTTATTTGGGAGTTAGTTCTCTGAAGAGATGCAGCCCCACTTAAAGGATGTGCTCATCTATGAGACATTGAATCCGGATTGCATCACTTTGGAATAATTAAAACCTGATTATTGAACTTTTTTTGTGAGTTGCATGGGTGGTTTAGAGTGGGCGGCACTCCAGGTAAACATGGTGCTGCATCTCTTGCAGAGTTGCGGTTAGCGGCAGCTTATATGCACGTGATTAGTGGAGTTAAAGGGATTTTATTACCTTTGTCGAGTAGCCACTCGTCAACTACCCGACCGAGGCGATATGGGATTCTTTGTCTAGCAATAGCCAGGCGCTCATTATCAAAGTTCCCTTTAAGAAATTTGGAGAAAAATTAAGAGAGGTTACACAAAATAAAGAGTAAAAAAAAAAAATCTGGAAGTTAAACAGGTTAGAGGTTAGAAGGGCAACATGGCAAATGTTTAGCATAAAAGTTATGTGCGTTTTAGTTAGGACAAGATGTGGATGTTTTGGGGCTGCTTTGTTGCTCAGCACTCTAGTTACCATGTTTTTAAATGCTTTTAGCTCAACAGGACGTTAGGCTCTTTTATAAATGATTTAGACAGATTGCATTTATACAAGTGCTTGCTCACAGTATTAAAAGATGTTTCAAATTGAGTACACAGAAATCACATAAACAGAAAAAAGGCAGTCATTAGCAAGGCAGACTTACTGTAATTGCAGTCAGCAAATAAAACAGGAAATTAAACAGTCAGCAATACAAATCATGGTTGTTTCAAGGAAGACATTTAGTTTGGTCCCGCCCTAAAAGAAGAGTCTCGATGGTATGACTTCACTTCATTTCTGAGAGGCACCTGCTAATTAACATCTTTCCATCAGCCTGTATGAAAAGTTGCATTACTAGCGCGCAAACTTATTACCCCTCGACGCAGTTCAATCAACCTCAGGGTCACGCCAACGCCGTGGCGCGGGGTGGGGGGACGTCTTGGTAGTTGGCCACACGGGTCCTTTGATGCGGTCTGATATGAAGACCAAGTCAAGAGGTCTAATTAGGAGTTACTGTTAATGCAGAAAGGCAACTTGCATGCAGTCTTAAGTCTATTAAGTCGATTGTATCACCGATATTGCTCGGAAACTCTAAAAATGACAAACTGTAACATGAGACATGTGTTTTCTTCTCATGACTCAGCAATGGGAATAACTTGACCACCTGAAGAGCCACCAACAAAGAACACACTTCCAAAAATCCCATGCCGCAGAGATCCGAAATAGGCTGCCTGGCCTCCCCAGTTTGCACTACCTCCTTAAACTCCCCAGGGGGCTCTAAAAAGCAGAGGAGTCATTTCAAAAGAAGGGAAGAAGAATTAACGACGGATGGATGAAGAAGTGTGAGCTTGCACCCTGTGAGTCATTCCACTGCTGCAGCATCTGTGTTGCTGACTCACAGCTAGCAAGGAACACTACAGAGAGTGAGCCTGCAATTGTAACACACGGTTTCAGTGTATGGGATGAGCAAATCGATCCAAATGTCGATTTTATCGATACCGGAGACAGAATCAGGATGATATCAGTTACGATATTAGTTTATTTCAAACATGCATTCAGTTACAATGTTTTACATCACATATTTACAGTTTCTCATTTCATCGTGCCTGAAAGGAATAGGAAGAAGAAGATCTTATTTAATCTTACTCCTGTTTGTAACACAGTTTTTACTTTCTGTTCTCAATCTGTGACACAAATAATGAATACAATTATAAATAATCAACACATTTCTCATGAATAAACAGTTGTTTGTAAGTTGTGATCCACATAATGAGATGAATATGATTGTCTAATTTTTAAATAAGGTTCAAAATCTTTCCTGTTTTAAAATCTTTGTCAGGATTCGTCTTCCTTATACTTTGAGATTCAACAGTTTCTTAAAGTTGATCATATTATTACATTGGTTTGATTTCTTTGCTTAAAGGCCTACTGAAGCCCACTACTACCCACCACGCAGTCTGATAGTTTATATATCAATGATGAAATATTAACATTGTAACACATGCCAATACGGCTTTTTTAGTTCACTAAATTACAATTTTAAATTTCCCGGGAGTTTCGTCTTGGAAATGTCGTGTAATGATGACGTGTACGCAGGACGTCACGCGTTTTAGGAAGTATGAGCACTACGCACAAACACAGGTAAAAGTCGTCTGCTTTAACGGCATAATTATACAGTATTTTGGAGATCTGTGTAGCTGAATCTTTTGCAATTTGTTAAATTAATATTGGAGAAGTCACAGTAAAAAGATGGAATTGGGAAGCTTTAGCCTTTAGCCACACAAACACACAGTGATTCCTTGTTTAAAATTCCTGGAGGTGAAACTTTACTATGGATCCCAACCGAATGTCAACCAGCAGGTTTCGGTGAGAAAATTGTGGTTAAAAAGTCGCCACTTACTGGATATCAGCTGAACTTGTGTCGTCCGTACAGCTGCCGTCGACACCCGTTAGACATGGCGTCAAGACACCCGTGGACAAACTCCTCCGACTATCAGGTAATATTAAACTCACTAAAACACTAGCAACACAATAGAAAGATAAGGGATTTCCCAGAATTATCCTAGTAAATAAATGTGTTTAAGAACATCGGAATACTTCCCAATGCTATCGCGTTTTTTTTTTTTAACTCGCTTTTTTATTTATTTATTTTTTTTCTAGTCCGTCTCTATAAATATCCTTAAACACGAATCTTTCATCCTCGCTCAAATTAATGGGGAAATTGTCGTTTTCTCGGTCCGAATAACTGTTTTTGTGAAGGCTTCCATTAAAATCAATGTGAATATGTGAGGAGCCCCCACACTTGCGACGTCATCGTCTGCGACTTCCAGTAAAGGCGAGGCTTTTTCAGGAAGTACCAAAATTGGCAAACTTTACCGTCGATTTTCTCTACTAAATCCTTTCAGCAAAAATATGGCAATATCGCGAAATGATCAAGTATGACACATAGAATGGACCTGCTATCCCCGTTTAAATAAGAAAATTTCATTTCAGTAGGCCTTTAATCTATTCCATAATTTATGTATTAATAATTCCACATACTAACATTTGAGCAGTATGAAGGTCCTGGGTTCAATCCCCGGGCTCGGGGTCTTTCTATGTGGAGTTTGCATGTTCCCTCTGTGGCTGCGTGGGTTCCCTCTGAGTACTCCGGCTTCTCCCCACTTCCAAAGACATGTACCTGGGTTATAGGTTGATTGGCAACACTAAATTGGCCCTAGTGTGTGAATGTGAGTGTGAATGTTGTCTGTCTATCTGTGTTGGCCTTGCGATGACTTGTCTAAGGTGTACGCAGCATTCCGCTCGAGAGCAGCTGGGATAAGCTCCTGCACCCCCATGTTATCATATATTATTACCCATACAAATATTATTATTTTTACCCTGTCAATGTCTACGACGTCTGTTTGTATCTGTGTTTGACTTTCTCTCCAACATGTTACCAAATGGTTTTATTTAGAGTTTTACTAGGATTTAAGGATAGTCGGTTTTAGTCAAACATTCTCTTAATTTTTTCATTTCTTCTGGTATTATTTTTATTATCTTTTGTGTGCTCTCTCCTGAACAAAATGCAGTTGTATCATCTGCAAAAATTGCTAACTTTAAGTTTGTTGTTTTTATGGTAATTGAATTCAATTTTTGGTCCCAGTATTGATCTCTGGGGTACACCACAAAATATATTTAGAGCAGCGGACGCGTGTTTGCCTAGCTTCACGTATCGCCTCTTACCGTAGTATTGCGCTAAGATATATATTCCAATTCCTTTCAGTTTTTATTTTGTTGATATTGTTGTATTTGTGTATTGTTGATATTGTTGTATTTGTGCATTGTTATTACGTTGATTTTTTTGGACACTGGAGGATTTTGGGGGCAACAAGACAAAGGATTTGAATGAAAGGCAATAGTAGTTTTTGCTTTTATTTGGTTAATTTACACTAGCGTTTCCGCGCCACTTTACGGCTCACTTACAGTCTCTGTGCATCGCAGATTTAAAATTATTTTTGAGTACATTGCAATTTAAGAACCCATTTAAGACATCACATTATGTAGGTTGTAGATTGTATGAAGTGTTGTAAGGGCAAATGAACTGTTTCTAAGAATGTATGAAAGATGTGAGCAAACTTGCCAACCCTCCCGGATTTTCCCGAAATTAAGCGCCTCTCCCGAAAACCTCCCGAGACAAATTTTCAAGCAGAGCTGGAGGAAACGCCCCCTCTAGCTCCATGCGGACCTGAGTGAGGACAGCCTGTTTTCACGTCCACTTTCCCACAATATAAACAGTGTGTCTGCCCAATGACGTTATAACTGTAGAATGATCGAGGGCGAGTTCTTGGTTTCTTATGTGGGTTTATTGGTAGGCAGTTTAATTAAGGTCCTCCCAGTGCGGTAACAACACACAACAACAGCAGTCACGTTTTTGTCTACCAAAAAGCAGTTTGTCTGCCGTAAACAGCAATGTTGTGACACTCTTAAACAGGACAATACTGCCATCTACTGTACATGCACTACAACACCTCCAGGCAACACCTTCAGGCAACTTCAACCCTTTACTTATACCCTCCTCCATTCACATCCCATCTCCTCGGATTGTAAATAACCTAATGTAAATAATAGAATGTATCTCAAATGTATATACTAGTTCTTATGCTATCTGAACTCACTATGTTCTCTGCTTGCTGTACATATCCTACTAAGTAAGACCGACACTGTTTCAATGTCCATTTCTCTGTTGATGCAATTATTGATGACTGAAGTACTATATCAACCAAACCTCCTCATCCCACCCCCCAGATTGTAAATAATGTAAATAATTCAATGTACAGTATGATGATTAACTATGATGATTAACATGTGTGATGACTGTATTATACTGATAGTATGTATTTGTACCATGAATTAATTAACGTGGGCCCAGACTTAAACAAGTTGAAAAATGTATTCGGGTGTTACCATTCAGTGGTCAATTGCACGGAATATGTACTGTACTGTGCTATCTACTAATAAAAGTTTCAACACAACAGCTGTAAATGTACTCCTCCCCTCTTAACCACGCCCCCAACCACGCCCCCCGCCCCACCCCGGCCACGCCCCCATCCCCACCTCCCGTAATCGGAGGTCTCAAGGTTGGCAAGTATGGTTTGTAAAGACTTTAAATGCATGTATATGAGTCACAAAATCTGTTAAAAAAAATCCCTCTGTGCTATACCATCATTTGCAGCATCACCCACCCTTTCCTCAGGGCCCCAATAATCCCTAATTGCCAGGACTGCCTGTAATAATGTCAAATAATACAAGTGTTAATGGGGCTTAAACTCTACTTTTAAAACATTATAAGATCACCATAAACAAACTGCACTTAAAGGTCAATACTATCCCGTGCTCACAAAGCATTCCTTAGAAAGCCATCGGGAGAGAGACGACGAAGCAGGAAAATGAGGATTGGTTGTGAATGGGTGCATGCATAAGGAAAAGTGGTCAAAATACAAACCCCGTTTCCATTTGAGTTGGGAAATTGTGTTATATGTAAATATAAACGGAATACAATGATGTGCAAATCATTTTCAACCCATATTCAGTTGAATATGCTACGAAGACAACATATTTGATGTTCAAACTGATAAACATTTTTTTTTTGCAAATAATCATTAACTTTAGAATTTGATGCCAGCAACACGTGACAAAGAAGTTGGGAAAGGTGGCAATAAATACTGATAAAGTTGAGGAATGCTCATCAAACACTTATATTGAACATCCCACAGGTGTGCAGGCTAACTGGGAACAGGTGGGTGCCATGATTGGGTATAAAAGCAGCTTCCATGAAATGCTAAGTAATTCACAAACAAGGATGGGGTGAGGGTCACCACTTTGTAAGCAAATTGTCAAACAGCTTTAGAACAACATTTCTCAACAAGCTATTGCAAGGAATTTACGGACTTTACCATCTACGGTACGTAAAATCATCAAAAAGTTCAGAGAATCTGGCGAAATCACTGCACGTAAGCGATTATATTACGGACTTTTGATCCCTCAGGCGGTACTGCATCAAAAACCGACATCTGTGTGTAAAGGATATAACCAATTTGGCTTAGGAACACTTCATAAAACCACTGTTAGTAAGTACAGTTGGTCGCTACATCTGTAAGTGCAAGTTAAAACTGTACTATGCAAAGCCAAACCCATTTATCAACAAAACGCCGCCGGCTTGGCTGGGCCCGAGCTCACCTAAGACGGACTGATGCAAAGTGGAAAGGTGTTCTGTGGTCTGACGAGTCCACATTTCAATTTATATTTGGAAACAGAGGACGAGTTATCTTCCAGAACAAGGAGGAAAATAACTATTCAGATTGTTATAGGCGCAAAGTTCAAAAGCCAGTATCTGTGATGGTATGAGGGTGTATTAGTGCCCAAGGCATGGGTTACTTAAACATCTGTGAAGCACCATTAGAGCTGAAAGGTCCATACAGGTTTTGGAGCAACATATGTTGTCATCCAAGCAACGTTACCATGCACGCCCCTGCTTATTTCAGCAAGACAGGTGTTACAACAGCGTGGCTTTGTAAAAAAAAGAGTGCGGGTACTTTCCTGGCCCGCCTGCAGTCCAGACCTGTCTCCCATCGAAAATGTGTGACGCATTATGAAGCGTAAAATACGACAGCGGAGACCCCGGACTGTTAAACGACAGAAGCTCTACATAAAACAAGAATGGGAAAGAATTCCACTTTCAAAGTTTCAACAATTTGTTTCCTCAGTTCCCAAACGTTTATTGAATGTTGTTAAAAGAAAAGCTGATGTAACACAGTGGTGAACATGTCCTTTCCCAACTACTTTGGCACGTGTTGCAGGCATGAAATTCAAAGTTCATTATTATTTGCAAAAAAAATTAAGCTTATGTGTTTGAACATCAAACATCTTGTCTTTGTAGTGCATTCAACTGAATATAGGTTGAAATTGATTTGCAAATCATTGTATTCCGTTTATATTTACATCTAACACAATTTCCCAACTCGTATGGAAACAGGGTTTGTAATAAGAAGCCGGGAGGAAAATGGTGGGTGGAAGTTGTCCTGAGAGAGAGTGAATCTATAAATCAATTCTTTGGGTCCTTTAATTCTGACTAAGTCTGTTTCTTATCCACAGGGATATTGCAGATCCATAAATCTAAGCATTTGAAAGGGCAAAAAAAATGAAGAGTTTAGCAGCAGCTCGATGAGGCAGGAAATTGATTGGTCGTGAATGAACTGAGAACTGTGCTGTGATGTAGTCAACGGCATTATTTCATGAAGTAGATTGATCAAATTCCATACACGCGTTTTTTTTTTCATTAATGGACATCCTTCATTCGGGTTGCTAACTTGTACAGCTTTCGGGGACTTATGATGCTTTGTCAGGTAATGTTGAGCAATTTGCTATATTAACGCTAGGTTTATGATACAGTTACCAGGTATTTGTAATACCAAATGGTACATGAGCAGCATCACTATCCTTTTTGTATTTCAATGTATTTCTTTGGTTAGTGGCCTAAATGAGTTTCCACCACATAATGTTCTCAATTTTCAAGTTTCTAAGTCGCTTTGGCTTGATCGCGGCCATTTTTTAACAGATCTTGCTCAAATTGTGGTACCTGTCTGTACCTCAAAGATGTGCATCGAATTGTGTGGACATGTGACTGAATATTCAAAAGTTACAGTGGGTGTTTTTGTAGAGTGTGTTGAGCTGCATGACAAATTTCAAATCAATCCAGTTCTTGGCGTCAAATTTTGTGGTTTAATAACCGCACCACCATGTGCTGTATTTGTCCGTAAAATAATAGCACAGGCAACACTGCAGAAGACCCCTTGGGAATGTTCTATTTGTTTTTTCCCATATGTTGGTAGTGCTTCACTAAATCCCCCGTTTCATGATCTCGTCCATCTTGCTCATGTTCTAATACAATCCTTTCTCCACACCCATTTCTTCCCCTTCAAAAAAAGTCTATTTGGCCTCCACTACACAGGAATTCTCTTCACTCAACCACACTTTAACGCTCCCGTCGGACTTCCTTTCCTTTAATGTACTCTTCAGCAGCATATTTACATTATGTAAATGAGTAGGATAAGTCATGCAACAGCGTACAAGTGGGATATGTTATATCTATAGCTACTTTGTAGCCAGTCAAATTAGTGGAGCTATGTCAACGCCCCTTGGACTGACTGACTGACAGCCTCACATTCCGCCGCTCGCGACACCCTACACCCCGAACAACAATTAAAGCTGACTGTTGCAACCCTTCTGACATTTTCTAGCATCCAACATCACACAACTCTTCCCTCAAGCATGAGCATCATTTCTCGCTTGCTATTTCTTGCTTGCAGCCACAAGCTAATAAGCCAAATACTAGAGTCTGTGAATGTTGCTCCATAGTACGAATTTTGTGTTTTTTTATTGAGCATTAAAAAGTAAACCTTGACATGTGCAAAGGCAATTATATATGAAAAAACAAGGCGGCAGCAAAGGAAAGACTTCTCGTTTTATCCCCTCATTATCACACAGATAAAAAAACGCCAGCTGAATGGTACAAATTACTATAGTGGCCATAAACAGTTAGCTCCTACAGAAGGGGTGCCCTAACTGCACCCCTAAATATATCTATATATATATATATATATATATATATATATATATATATATATATATATATATATGTATATATATATATATATATATATATATATATATATATATATATACATATATACATACATATATATATACACCTGTATATACATACATATATATAAACATATACAGTATATACATACATATACAAATATACATATATATACATACATACATATATACATATACATACATACATACATATATATATATATACATATATATATATACACATACATATATATATATATACATATATATATACACATACATATATATATATATATATGTATGTATGTATGTGTATATATCCATTTTCTACCGCTTATTCCCTTTTGGGGTCGCGGGGGGGCGCTGGCGCCTATCTCAGCTACAATCGGGCAGAAGGCGGGGTACACCCTGGATAAGTCGCCACCTCATCACAGGGCCAACACAGATAGACAGACAACATTCACACTCACATTCACACACTAGGGCCAATTTAGTGTTGCCAATCAACCTATCCCCAGGTGCATGTCTTGGGATTTTGGAGGAAGCCGGAGTCCCCGGAGGGAACCCACGCATTCACGGGGAGAACATGCAAACTCCACACAGAAAGATCCCGAGCCTGGGATTGAACCCAAGACTGCAGGACTTTCGTATTGTGAGGCAGACGCACTAACCCCTCTTCCACCGTGAAGCCATGTGTATATATATATATGTGTATGTATAATTTGCCAAAAGTATTTGGCCACCCATCCAAATGATGAGAATCAGGTGTCCTAATAACTTGGCCCGGCCACAGGGGTATAAAATTAAGCACTTCGGCATGGAAACTGTTCCTACAAACATTCGTATAAGAATGGGCCACTCTCTGGAGCTCAGTGATTTCCAGCGTGGAACTGTCATAGGATGCCACCTGTGCAACAAATCCAGTCGTGAAATGTCCTCCACTCCTAAAAATTCCAAAGTCAGCTGTCGGCTTTATTGTAAGAACATGGAAGAGTTTGGGAACAACAGCAACTCAGCCGACTGACAGAGAGGGGTCAGCCAATGCTGAAGCGCATAGTCCAAAGATTTTCTGCACAGTCAGTTGCTACAGAGTTCCAAACTTCATGTGACCTTCTAATTAGCCCACGTACAGAACGCAGGGGAGCTTCATGGCATGGGTTTCCATGGCCGATCAGCTGCATCTAAGCCATACATCACCAAGTCCAATGCAAAGCGTCGGATGCAGTGGTGTAAAGCATGTCCCCACTGGACTCTAGAGCAGTAGAGACGTGTTCTCTGGAGTGATGAATCACGCTTTTCCATCTGGCAATCTGATGAACGAGTCTGGGTTTGGAGGTTGCCAGGAGAACGCTACATTTCGGACCGCATTGTGCTGAGTGTGAATTTAGGTGCAGGACGAATTATGGTGTGGGGTTGTTATTCAGGAGTTAATCTTGGCCCCTTCGTTCCCGTGAAAGGAAATTTGAATGCTCCAGGATACCAAAACATTTTGGACAATTCCATGCTCCCAACCTTGTGGGAACAGTTTGGAGCGGGCTCCTTCCTCTTCCAACATGACTGTGCAACAGTGCACAAAACAAGAGCCATAAAGACATGGATGACAGGGTCTGGTGTGGATGAACTTGACTTGCCTACACATAGTCCAGACCTGAACCCGATAGAACACCTTTGGGATGAATTAGAATGGAGACCGAGAGCCAGGCCTTCTCAACCATCATCAGTGTGTGACCTCACCAATGCACTCTCGAACCATTTTTTTTACACACACAAATCTAAACAGACACACAGATTGTAACACGGAGGGATATATCCTTTTTTTTTTTAACAAAAATCGCAACACGGACATACAAATTGTTGTCCAAGCGTTGGCCCCATGGTAAGAAGCACTGCCCTAAATAATGCAGAGGCTTTACCATTACACTGAACTTTTCTGCCCAAGTCAAAAACATTATTAAAAAAATTATCCTAGCAGTTTTTGGGAAAGGCACAATGACAAAAAAGGTGTCCAAAAGAGAAAGCACAATTAATTTTAGATGGAGACCCTTGCAAGTCAAAGCAGATGAGAAACGTACAAACGTGCTGTTCTTTCTCGTAAAAGGCTACAAGTAGAATGCGAAACTAAAGAAGATATCAGTGTGCATTCATGTTTGGGCTTCATGCTCTCCAAGGACTCCCCACTGTATATCATGTAGCTCTGCAGGCAGCCAGATGTCCTTGTGCAGGACAACCACATCAGGAATCCATCCAGCATTGCGGCTATTACACGAGAGATGGCCACAGGACTCTCTCTCACTAGCTGTCAGAGCAGCCTCTCCATGTCACTGCCTCCTTCTTGTTGGTAACTTAAGATGGATCCCCTCTATCCACTCTACAAAAAAAGAAGCAAGGCCCCCGCGCTTCAACTGTCTTTGTGCTCATACGCGTCCATGCATGAACAAGGGATGTTGTACAACATGTAGATTATTCTTGCCTGCAAGCAATTTGTTTTTCCTAATAAGACCTAAAAAATGGACAAAAAGGTTACAGGTGAGTGTAAAACCACTCCACCCACCACTGCTGCGCCAGTGGACGATAGAAACACACATAGCCTCAACAACATATTTATGTGAACAGCAGTGAAAAAGCCTGCGGGGCGTTTTTTTCTTCTTCCTTCAACGGGATCTTCGCCACTTTTCATCTCGCCCTGCCACTTGTCTAATTTTACCCAAAGCTATCATTTCCCACTCCATCTCTCTCCTTCTCTCTCTCGCACATGTCACACTCCCTGTGTCTCCATCATCCCTCCGCCACAGGCCAGTAATTGGAGAAATCTTCCAACTGTGCAAGATCCAATCAAAACATGTTGCAGAGCAGCAGAGAACAAAAAAAAAAGAAGCTCAGGAACCCTGAACATCTGTGCCAACTATACAGCTTTTGGATGGATTGTTTGCTTGCAAGCATGGATGGTAAGTGTCATTGTCCTGTGAAAAAAAAAAAAGACACCCGATGATGGAACTCTTATACTCCTGAATCACTGCACACAAATCCAACTCTTGCTGTACTATTATTTTGTCTGACAAATAAACCACATGGAAGCACTGTTTTCAAATGCTTTGAGTGGGATTAACCTGAAATTTCACATACAGTGCAATACACTATGAAACACCCACTAAAACTTTAGGTTGTTAAGCAGAATCACACAACAATTTGGTACCCGCCTCTAAGGGATTAACAAGCACAAGTTTGTAAAATTTGAGCAAGACATTTCGACCATCAAGCAAAACGTTATTGCAGGGGCGCGAGTGGCATCTGGCAACTCATTTGCCATAAGTCAATGACAAATTGTCAAAGGAATATAAAGACCAGCGGCCGAAATTAGCTTCCTCCGCCGGGTGGCGGAGCTCTCCCTTAGAGATAGGGTGAGGAGCTCTATCATCCCGGAGGAGCTCAGAGCAAAGCCACTGCTGCTCCTCCACATCGAGAGGAGCCAGATGAGGTGGTTCGGGCATCTGGTCAGGATGCCTCCTGAACGCCTCCTTCGGGAGGTGTTTCGGGCATGTCTGACTGGTAGGAGGCCACGGGGAAGACCCAGAACACGTTGGGAAGACTATCTCTCCAGGCTGGCCTGAGCTTCCCTGCTTAGGCTGCTGCCCCCGCAACCCCACCTTGGATAAGTGGAACAAGATGGATGAAAGGATATTAACGACCCCTTTTCAAGAACCTATTAAGTTCAAAAAGGGATTTTCTGCATATAAAACTTTAAGAACTATGTCCATCCATCCATTTTCTACCGCTTATTCCCTTTTGGGGTTGCGGGGGGCGCTGGCGCCTATCTCAGCTACAATCGGGCGGAAGGCGGGGTACACCCTGGACAAGTCGCCACCTCATCGCAGGGCCAACACAGATAGACAGACAACATTCACACTCACATTCACACACTTGGGCCAATTTAGTGTTGCCAATCAACCTATCCCCAGGTGCATGTAAAGAACTACGTATTGCATGTAAACTGGCATATCTTGCTAAGGCAACTTTAGCTAGACCACTTACTAGTCTCTGAATCTCAAATCATTCTGTCAGGACTTTGACTTGGATTTGTATTGCTTCTTCGACGCAGAGGGAATTTGGAACGAGCCAGACGTGAGTGTAAGTACATGATTAATTTATTTAAACACTACGATACAAAAACAGGAAAACAAAGGACGCGCACAATGGCGGATAATAAACTAGACTAAACTCCAAACAAAACAGCACAATGGCATGACTATATACAAATAAACAAAATATACTATCTTTGGCAGTGGTCCCCAACCACCAGGCCGCGGCCAATTGGGCCACGGTACCGGGCCGCAGAATAATTTTTTATTCATTTTTATATAAAAAAAAATAAATAAATAAATAAATTATTTTCATTAAATCAACATAAAAAACACAATATACACTTACAATTAGTGCACCAACCACAAAAACCTCCCTTTTTCATGACAAAAATGTCCCTTTTTCATGACAAAGAAAAAAAAAAAAAGAATCCCTCCCCCCCGGGCCGCGGGACAAATTATTAAGCGTTGACCGGTCCGCGGATCCAAAAAGGTTGGGGACCACTGATCTATGGTACAAAACAAACCAAAAACTTGCACTGAGGCATAAATACAAACATAAATCTTACGTGGCGTGGTCAAACAATAAACAGCGTGGCAAGGCATGAAGGTCGGCAAGGTAGGTGCGTGGTCATGAGGGTTCAATACAAAGTCCAGTAGGTAGGTAGGCAGGCAATTAGCAGGTAGCAAAGTTCCCAGCCCGAGGAACAGAAAACAAATGACTTAAATACTGGCTGTGGTAATTGGAAACAAGCGTGAGAGCTGAGGACCGGGGCGTGACTAGGAGACCAGGTGGAAATTAATGGGTAACCATGGAAACAAACAAAACCAGGAAGTGCAAAAGGGGAAACAAGAGTCCAAAAAAACAAAACATAACATGATCAAACATAAGAACTGATTCACAGGCATGACACATTCATCCAATCAAGACATTTTAGACAATTATTCAAACTTCGTGGGAGCTCTGAGACTAATTCTTCAGTGTGGAAGAACCTTTTTATACATGGGCCAACTTCTAAAATCTTACAGAAAGTCTTCCCAGTGTGGAGTAGAAGCTGTTATATCTATGTTCACTTATTGAGTACCTTTAAGCCTCTTTCTGTTGTTTTATCCATTTTAACCTGAGTGCTTTTATGTTGCTTTTTCCAGACAGGAAGTAGATCCTCGGGCCTGCCCCCGCCTCCCCTTACAATGGTAGATGGATGGTAGGAGTATAATGGAAAGAGATAAGAAAAAAAAAAAAATAGGAGGAAGGAACGAGGGCATAAAATCGTAAAAAAAAAAAAAAACTCTCTCGACTTAACAATTACACACATCCGATTGGTGACCTTTTTCCACAGAGCTGGGGGATTTCAGAGTGAAATTGGACAATTAAGGATCACGCACTCTTGCTACTGAATGTGTGTACCTGTGGTCAGGTTGGAAAAGGGAGGACTGGTGAGACACGAGTCTGGTGGTTCTGCTACTTTGGGTTTATGGGTGGGCTGCAGGAGCCCCGCGGGACACCTGACATGCTGGATTAGCTGGCCGGCTGCTCCTCTGACACCTTTTGTCTGTTTCCTGTCCATCAAACCCACCCGCACATGAGGATAAATGTGTGCACGACTGGAGGGACAATCTTGTTGTGTATACACACACACACACACACACACACACACACACACACACACACACACACACACACACACACACACACACACACACACACACACACACACACACACACACACTCACACACACACACACACACACACACACCCTAGGGATTATAAACATCACCATCAGGAGATGTGTTGCTTTGCCCTTAAAAGTGCTTGACCATGTTTGGCTGTCAGCATTCTATCTGCCAAATTGCCACTTCAGAGTACATAGCCAAAGATTTTGGATGAAAGTGCAGAGCACAGTGAGTAGCAGGAAGGTAAAAAAGACCACGTCAGCTTCCTAATGACAAGTGTACTGTCCCAGCAACTTCTTACCTACGGCATCGCTCTTGGAATACGGTCTCAAGTGAGAATTCCCAAAAGTGACTACCTGAGGTGGGATTCACAACTGTCCCAGTAAAGGAGTCCTCCGTTATCAGGTCAGAACAGTCCCAGAGGGAAGGCACGTTGATTGAAAATTTGACATTTTTTCCAATTAGGTGAATCAGATCTGGTCATGTTAGGTTAATTTGACACTCTAAACCAGGGGTGTCAAATGTAAAGCCCGTGGGCCGGATCAGGCTCGTGAACAGGTTTTATCAGGCCCGCGGGATGAGTTTGCTAAGTATAAAAATGAGTCGAAATTTTTGGATGAAAGAAACTGCTGTTCAGAATGTGTCCACTAGATGTCGCAATAGCAATTGTTTGAATCTTTGTAGATTATGCTACATATGTAAAAAAATAAGAATAAACCACATGTTAGTGCACCTGTCAAGGAAAATGAGCATCCTGTAATTTTATTTTGATATCTTTTCAAATCTACATTATCACATCATTTATTCAGAAAGTATAAATAACGACAAATAAAGATAGAATACTATTGACCGCAACATGTAAGTGTAAACAAATCCCATCAACATTATGATTTGTACATTTTCAGAATGTTCTTGTTTTATTTTTAAACAAAGAAAACAACCTCAAGTTGTCTTTATTTTTAGGTTATAGTGCCATGATTTTACCAGTCTGTCCCACTTGGGAGTAGATTTTTCTCCATGTGGCCCACGATCTAAAATGACTTTGACACCCCTGCTCTAAACTGTCTGTAGTTGTGAATAGAGTGGTTGTTTGTCTACACTGTGATGACCAGTCCAGGGTGTTCCCCACCTCTCACCCATAGAGTCAGCTGGGATAGACTCCATAATATAACCTCAATAAGGACAACCAGTTAATGGGCCCATCTGTCTGAATGGATACAGTGTTTACATGTGCACGCACACTCAAAATATAATTATTTTTGCATTGATAGCATGTGCCTCACAATACGTAGGTCCTGAGTTCAATCCCGGGCTTGGGGTCTTTCTGTGTGGAGTTTGCATGTTCTCCCCGTGACTATGTGGGTTTCCTCCCACCTCCAAAGACATGCACCTGGGGATAAGTTGATTGGCAACACTAAATTGGCCCTAGGGTGTGAAAGTGAGTGTGAATGTTGTCTGTCTATCTGTGTTGGCCCTGTGATGAGGTAGCAACTTGTCCAGAGTATACCCCGCCTTCTGCCCGTTTGCAGCTGAGATGGGCTCCAGCGGTAGGAAATGGATGGATGGATGGGTCAAAAGCAGCTTTTTAAAATGCACTTAAACAGCTTAATTAAACTAGGTTAGGTCTTGTTGAGACTACGAGTTAATTGTGATTTTTTTTGTCAATCTGTGACCTGTATTGGATCTTGCCATGTCAGTGTGAACAGTGCAATTAGACATTTTTCAAATCTGACCCAGGCCTCTTTCGTATGTGGATATAATTGGATAGGTATTCAATGTGACTGCAGTCTGAAGGATTGGGTCACATATATCCGACCAATAAGGCATCAAAAAGCGATAAGCCGCGTAATTCTTGTTGAAAATTCTCCGTTGCAAAATAAATAGTTGACAAATGAGCAGAAAACAGACAAAAACCACTACTCTTTCCGACTGCTCGCCCGCATGCTTGTCGAAGCAAATGTCCCACAAACTGCGAGAGACAAAATGCTTGCCCATTTCTTTCCTAATGTTCTACATGCAATACGTCGGTTCAGAAATGGTTGACTTTGATTACACAAAATCTTTGAAATTGCCACAAATGCACCTTCAGAAAACTGCTAAAATTGGAGCAATTTTTATCATGGCTGCATGCGGGTCGGTTTAACCTCAGATTAGACATCACCTTTTTTTTTTTTTTTTAAATGTAAACGACTAAATAAATAGATTGAATATTACAAAAAAGTTCTAATTGGCCATTATACCCTGTAGTGTTAATGCAGCCTAGACTATTCCAGGCTCAGACTAACACAAAAGACTATGCATTTGGAAACCAGATCCATCTTGCATACCACAGTTGGTAGAAACAAATCAAGAGATGGGCGATTTGTCCTAAAATCTGTAATTCATTTTAAAGCGATTTACAAAGGCTCTAAATTTGGCTGTTAAGGGGTGTGGGGGTGTGTCCCGGAAGAGTTAATGCTTCAAGGGGTTCTGGGTATCTGTTCTGTTGTGTTTATGTTGTGTTACGGTGCGGATGTTCTCCCGAAATGTGTTTGTCATTCTTGTTTGGTGTGGGTTCAGTGTGGCACATATTTGTAACAGTGTTAAAGTTGTTTATACGGCCACCCTCAGTGTGACCTGTATGGCTGTTGATCAAGTATGCATGGCATTCACTTGTGTGTGTGCAAAAGCTGCATATATCATGTGGCTGGGCCGGCATGCTGTTTGTATGGGGGAAAAGCGGACGTGACGATAGGTTGTAGAGGATGCTAAAGACAGAGGCTTCAAGGCACCAATATTGTTGTCGGGGTGGAAATCGGGATAAATAAAGGAGAATGGTTGCCCTGGGGATTTTTTGGGAGGAGCACTGAAATTCAGGAAAATCGGGAGAGTTGGCTAGTATGCGGATAACCCTTTAAACAAATAATTATTCAGCCTAAGCCCCGTTTCAGCCACACTAAATCATCGTTTAAAGTAACCCTCTTTGGATACATTTTTACACGGCTAAGTGCACCGTGTATTTCTTGAATCTCCGGCTCATAGCTTTGTATGGACTCATTGATCGTTTACAAACTTAGTTCGGAGAGGAAGTGACGTCAGAAAGAACGCGCCACAGCCAGCTTCTTAACAACTGGAGCTAACCACTGGAAAGATGGAGACGAGTCATCCAGACATGCTCACGTTTCTCATTCTTCTACATGTACAGATGCTTGTAGGAATCACACATGAATACCTTAAGACAAGTAAACGTGCGATTGCAGCTATTTGGGATACAACACTTCTCAGACAGCAATAGAACTTGCGCATGTCCAGGTCAGCTGTGATTCTACTTATCAAAAAACTTTGTCCATTTGTCGAAGGAGAGTCAACAAAAATGTGGGCTCCCGTGAATGTGATAAAAAAGGTAGCGTGTGCTTTGTATTACCTGGCCATCGAGGGAAGACTACGGAAAACATCGAATGCAAAAGAGTGAGGAGTGTCCTGACCAGTTATCTAGATCCCTGGTTTGATTGATGTAAAATGTTCTCTATCACATTGTGTGCGTGTCTAACAAAGATTTTATTAATTTATGATGGCTCAGGTGTGATTCACTACAATAGATTCCAGTTAATTGAAATACCCCAACACTGGATATTGTTCAGATAAGTTACATTTAATTCAAGAACTTGCACACAAAGCAACACTGGAGATGACTATAACATGAGCATTTTCCGTGCATGCGTACTCGGTCGTGTTGCGCCAGCGGACGGAGGGGGTCTTAAACGACCATTGTGTGTGTGTGTGTGGACAAGGACAAGGTTAGGTGGGATTTACCCTGGATAACCTTAGTGTAGAAGGGGCCTTAGTCACTCAAAACAATTAAAATGTTACCCTTAGGTTCACCTTAACATAACGGCCCCCCAAAAAAACATTACCGACTGCATGTAAGAGATGTGGAGAGCAATGTTATCCATTTGACCAGACAGCTTCTACTATTAGGACAGTTTTAATCGTGTATACACGTGGCTTAACAAGCTGAATTGATGACAATTGTCTCTGTGTTTCGGAGGCACACTGCGTTTGACCAACAATGAAATTAGACTCATTCCTCATTTGTCTGTCTGACTGTTGGAAACATGGACATTTTGGTTCTGCCGTTCCATCAGGGCAAAATTGACCTAAGCATAGAGGAAATCATATCTGTTCTATGTTTTGCTCCACTTAGGGAATTAAACCATCTAATGTGGGTCACAGGAACTTGTTTCAATCACACTCTCTGTCTCAGCGAGGGAGCCCAAAACATTTAAGTCCGCCCCTTTTTGCGAGGAGCTTGCTCCCCAAATGCTTCTCCTCCAGGACGCCAGCCTCCAGTGAACAACCTGAAAGGAGTTTGTGTGTGTCTTGTGCATATAAATGAATCAACCCGCCCTTCTTTTACCCATTCTTTCCCTTCCGTTTCCTTGGCGTTGCATCTTCCAAGCTCCAGGCAGACTCCAGCCTACCGAATGTGTGCTCAAGACTCATCTTGCTAAGTAACAAACAACACAATAATGCTCAATTTTTGATCAGCAGAGAGAGGAGGGTGTGACAACAACAGGAAAGGGGATGAAGAATAAAAAGAATACAATATGGGGCGAGGATAACTCTCTCTCTCGCCTGTGTTAACTAGCTGCTGTTGCTTTCAAAGCTGTCGGCACATTAGGAGATCAAGGCTCATAGTTAGAGAGCTTCTGCTATTTTTTTTTTTCCAGTTCCATGACAAAATCAACTTTAAAGAGTTAGCTGTCTCTGTCTTCAGCAGGATTTGCTATGATGATGGATAAGTGAGACAATACGCTTTTGTCATTGCTATAAATAAAGTAAATGCTGTGACAAAGAATGTTGTAATAATAGAAAGAACACAATGATCCCTCCATCTTGAGGAGGTGTTTCATTTGACTTCAGACTCAAAGTTCGGGTTGGCAGGTGAACACCACGCCGACTGGCCACTTAAAAGGGTCCTATAATGCAAAACCAACTTTTCTTACCTGTTGAAACCTGTTTTGGCATATTTTGGATCCCCATAAGTACTAAAAATTTGAAATCAACAATGGAGGTGTGGCAGAGATGTTTATGAAATTATATTGCCTCCTTCCAAACTTGCTCAAACAAGCCCTTTGGAATTTGAGACTTTGGTGATGTATTTTGCCTTAGTCACATCAGCGGATATTTCCACGTAGTTCATGGTAGAGCTTTGCGCGACTCCATATTTTTTTATTCAATTGTAGTCCAAAGTTCCTTTTTTTTTTTCTCTATCCTCTCGATGTGGGGCAGACTGGCTCGTACATGCACATACATGCATGGTAAATTCCTCTGCTGCTGCCATTTGTAAATGAAAGGTAGCGTACATTTCTAACGTATATCCCTTTTTAGACTCGATATGGATGCGCTAAAACTACAACATTTCTGATGGGGTAAAGACGCTCGAGGACCTCGGCACGTAAATAAAATCGCACACAAAAATGTGCATTTTGGAGAGACAGCTAGAGAACAGCCTAAAGGAGGTCTGTAAAACAAAATTGATGCAAAGCCCCATCCTTACATGTTTTTTAGACCAGGGGTCCCCAACATTTTTTGCACCAGGGACCGGTTTAATGTAAGCATTATTTTCACGGACCACCCTTTCACGTTTGGCAGATAGATGTAGCAAATAAGTGCATGAAAAATTAATACATGAAAAAACTCACCATAAAAATTCAATAAGTGGGTGCCCCTGGCCTTTTCCCTTTGCAAAAAAAGCTCTCGATAGACTTGTTTTTTGCAATTTTTTGCTAGTAGTAGGCTTAGTTTCGGCTTTAGTATCTGATGGGTTATAGGTGATACATCATACTCAAGGACAATAGCAAGGATATACAGTGTAAGAAAGCTATAAATACTTGATATTAGCTCCAATAGATATATCTGTGGATTACTATTTCCATTCTAAAAGTTACGATTCATATTTTGTGCAATATTTCATACGTAAATATACTAATGTTAGCTTTTTGGTCAAATTTTCCACACATAAATACATGTGTTATTGCTAACTAATTATGTAATAGGATGATGTGCAGTAACACCAATACTTTAAAGGCCTACTGAAACCCACTACTACCCACCACACAGTCTGATATATCAATGATGAAATATTAACATTGCAACACATGCCAATACGGCCTTTTTAGTTTACTAAATTACAATTTTTAATTTCCCGGGAGTTTCGTCTTGAAAACGTCGTGTAATGATGACGTGTACGCAAGACGTCACGCGTTTTTAGGAAGTATGAGTGCTACGCACACACACAGCTAAATGTCGTCTGCTTTAATGGCATAATTACACAGTATTTTGGAGATCTGTGTTGCTGAATCTTTTGCAATTTGTTCAATTAATATTGGAGAAGTCACAGTAGAAAGATGAAGTTGGGAAGCTTTAGCCTTTAGCCACACAAACACACGGTGATTCCTTGTTTAAAGTTCCCGGAAGTGAAAATTTCCTATTGATCAGAGCGCGGTCAAGCGAACGTGAATCCTGACCAAATGTCAACCAGCAGGTTTTAGTGAGAAATTTGTGGTTAAAAAGTCGCTTCTTACCGGATAAAAGCTGAGCTTGTGCCGTCCATGAAGCTGCCGTCGACTCCACTGAGACACTGCGCGTCAAGACACCCGTGGACATACCCTTCCGACTATCAGGTAATATTAAACTCACTAAAACACTAGCAACACAATAGAAACATAAGGGATTTCCCAGAATTATCCTAGTAAATGTGTTTATCCGTCCCAATGCATTTGCGTTTTTTTTTTTAACTCGTTTTTTTTTTTTTTCTAGTTTGTCGCTATCAATATCCTCAAACACGAATCTTTCATCCACGCTCAAATTAATGGGGAAATTGTCGTTTTCTCTGTCCGAATAGCACTTTTTGTTGGAGGCTCCCATTATAAACAATGTGAATATGTGAGGAGCCCCCACACTTGCGACGTCATCGTCTGCGACTTCCGGTAGAGGCAGGGCTTTTCTCTTAACACCGACAGTTGCGAACTTTATCGTGGATGTTCTCTACTAAATCCTTTCAGCAAAAATATGGCAATATCGCGAAATGATCAAGTATGACACATAGAATGGACCTGCTATCCCCGTTTAAATAAGAAAATCTCATTTCAGTAGGCCTTTAACTTACTCGGCCAAAGAAGATGTGTATTTTATTTCGTCAGCACAATCTTTATATGCAACTATTTAGCACTTCTCAAAGTGCCTAACTCCTATGGTCACTTTGTTCCTGATCTGCCCTGATCTTAGGTCATCAACCTGTCGTATACTGCAGATGGAACCTAGCTTTTGGCTACGATTTGGCACCTTTACATTTTATGTTTATTAATGTGCATTGTCCCATGTAAAGAAGATGTAACAAATATAGCAAATGGCGACTTCCTATTAGGAGTTTTATAATACATCTATGAACAAGCTTATTGGTGTATCTGGTGGGACTGGCAAAGTTAAGTAGGAGAAAATGTGGTCGGTTTGAAATTATTTAATGTCTATGTGCGGACCGGTAGCAAATACGTCATGGACCGGTGGGTGGGGACCACTTATTTAGACCACAGTGAAGAGTTCTGCATGTAGAAAAATCAGAATAATAGTTTAAAACATATAAACATATAATAATATGAACCCTTCAAATGAGAAGCTAATGTTTTTGTGCTTGAACGATATGCTTGTTTCTTTGATTCACACTGCATACACGTGTCTTAAATAATTATCTATATACACCTTTCATACACCTCTTTGTCGCCGCTTTGTGTACAATACCGCTTTGCAACTTTCGATGCAAAGCGACCTTCCCTTCCTCCTTGTGAATGACTCATTAGATTCTTAATGACACAATTAGCAACGGTACCGCCCCCCTGCAGCCCGCTCGGCTCATTTACAGCTTAACGAGACGGGAACGCACAATGTCTTCCTTTTAAACAACCATGAACACAGGTAGTACAAACACATTGGAGAGAGAGAGAGAAATTAAGTGTGAGCTCATTCAAAATAGCCTTACAAGTGAGGCCTAAACAGAGTAATAACGCTCATAGTGACTCAAGCAGGATGTGCAACGATATGCTTTTATCTTGCAGCACCAGCATGTCTATGAAGGATTTCTCCGAAACACATGCAACGTTTTGTCGAGCTCACATTTCCCCTCTCTCCTCTAGGTTTGCCACAAAATAATAAGCTAAACTTTCACATTTTACTTGATAAGAGGCTGCCCAACGAGGGGCTACATTCCTACCTGAGGGGAACCGCTCGATGACGGGCTGGTTGTCCACCTGAAGCGTGGCGTTGCCGCCGCTACGCGTGAAGCGCACCACGTGGTATTTGCCGTCGCTCACCATCACCGCGCTCTCCTCGATGGTGATGTCGTCCGTTCCCACGTTGAAGATGACGCCGATCCTTCCCCTTTCCTGTGGACAGAGGACAAGAAAATTGAGAAGGAGAGGACAAAATAACCTTTGAAGTGAGTACAAAGTGAGTGAGTACAGAGTAAGTGGTGGTAGCAGTCTGGGGCTGTATTGGTATTGCAAACACTAAATGTGGTTCATCGAGGAAAACTCATAAGTTACTAGCAAGTGCATTGTGGTGAGAGTGTCGTGGTCTGCATGGGTGGAAAAATGAATTCTAACATGGTACTGAGACATTTGTGAAGCAGAGGAAAATGGACTGCATGGTATTTACAACATGATAACCTCGAAGATGACCTAGTACTGGGGTTCCCAAATTACGGCCCACGGGACCAGACTCCACAATCTGGCTCGCGGGATGTCCCAAGCCAAAAGAAAAAATAACTTTTATTTATTTTTCTTAAATTTATCCTGTTGGGCTGCTCAGGCAAATCATATTGTTGATGCCCATATTTGCTGTACAGATTTACCTAACAAAAGAGAAGTGTGGGATACGTCTTTTGTTGCCTTATTTGTATTTGACTTTATTAAATGTTTGGATATATTTAGTGATTGGCGCAGCGTACACAGTATTTATATGCATTTTTCTGGCTTGGCACTTGGAGGCGGTCGTTGTCTCTCCCTGCTTGCTCTCTTTGTCTTGTCTTGTCTATACTTTTTAAGAGCCTCTTTCTCTGCGCTGTCCTCCGAAATCTAAACACCTAATGTAGAATTGATAAGCTGGACTCTCGAATCAATTGAAAAAAACCTTCTAGACGAGGAAAACATGTTCTGGGGAGCCTTGCTGCCCTGATGGAACAATTGCTGCGGGGTACGTGCGAAACTCCTGGGAGAAATGGAGAATCATGTGCCTCTCAGTGCTCTCCATCGAGGACGTGGAAGACATCTACCTATTTGGAACGGTTATCGCTGGGCATCTGCGGATTGGTGTTTTTTTGTCAAATTTGGAAGATGATGGCAGCCGTTCAAGGAGCCCAGAGGCAGCCGTTGCAATGAACACAAACTGTGGCGATTTCTGAACTGAATCGTAAATTGGATCACATCACTGAGAGGCTTACTGAAATGCAAAAATTGATAATCTTGAGAGGCAGCATGGACAATTAGATCAGACAAGCCATTAAAATGTCTGTTCCCTGAGAAAACAACAATCCTTATCTACGTTTCGACTCCCTTAAATGGCCTTGACGCTGCTCATAACAGAAAAAGGCTGTTCTAAAACATCCCTTGAGGACACCTCTGTAATGGACGCTCTAGCCTCCCTGCCTCCTTCCTTCAACAACACCTGGGACGCTGCTCATAACAGAAGAAGGCTGTTCTGAAAACATCCCTTGAGGACACCTCAGTAATGGACGCTCTAGCCTCCCTCCCTCCTTCCTTCCTTCAACAACACCTGGGAGTTGAACTCCGTTGTAAGACCTGCAGAGCAAATCTCGGCCTATAGACACAACACTACACCCTGGACATTGTGCATATGCACACACACACCCCTAACCCCACCCCACGCCACGCCTTCACCTCCGCTTGAATCCTTTAGGGGTGATGGGCGGCTCAGCAGTGCTTTAGATAGCAGCAGCCAGGCACCTTAGCGCCACTCCCTCCCCTCTGTTGCAAGTTTTGTGGATTCTATGTAACAATGTAACATGTTTGTGTGCTTATGGCTATTGAATTTGTTTTCTCTGCCTTAGTCTGGACAACCCCCCCAGGAGCCCAGTCTGAGACCGAATCTTTTTTTTTTACTCATCCACCGTTACGCAACAGTACCAATTTTTGTTACTTTTGCGTTTGTTCATGTAGTAAAACATTTTTATTTGTGTAATAATTAAATCTTGAAATGTTTAAATGTAACATTTATTTTTCCATCGATCGATCATCAAATATATCAAAACGATATCCAATTATTTGTATAGTAACATGTTTGCAATTGTTTAGAAAATGTCTTCAACATAAAAACACTTAACTACAACAATGCAGTGCTATATTCTCAGTATTGCGCAAAAAAACCTGGGTACATGTACTCCTTTCTTTGTCCATCTGGAAAATATGTGATGCGAGTCCATGGAACAATTAGGGCAATTAAGTTAAAAACAAAGGAGCGTAATCTGCATCGGTATGACATTTGGAAAAGACGAGTCACACTTTAGAGTTTTTTCTATTTGGCATGGTTGGGTTTTCGTCATGAAACATTGATGGGTTGCAAGTTTACTAAGAGCATGTCGGCTTCGAAATTGCCTGTTTTTCTCACAAGTGCTAGCAAGTACTCGACACTCACAAGTGCTAGTTCAAAAAGACGTGACGTTATGCGCAACCCAGGCACCGAAACATGGCACCGCTATATCTTATGTGAACCGGTGTCCGGTAGTACCAGCTGGTTTTGGTCGGTGCCAAAAAAGTACCGGATCCGGGGCCCATCCCTATCGACAAAACATGATTGTAATGTAAAACATTTTTATTTCGTAAATGTAGTTAAAACGGATGCATAGCATCGCACTTTTATTTTGAAGCCAGAAAAGTGATTGGTTTGAGAAAGTGTCTTGACATGTTTTAAAGTTGGATGGACTGTTTGCAAAGAAAAAAGTGTCCTTTCGACTTCCTGCCGACGGTCTTTCATTTCTGTTGAGGTTTTCTGTCATCTCATTTACAAAATCAGTCACAGTAAAAATCTAAATGTTATGTTATCACTACACCTTAACTGTAATCTGAACACGCAAGTGAAGCACCACCCACTGAACGACGAGCGCAGCAGGTGTTTGCTGCAGAGATTTCGCCTCTTCTCACGACAAAACAGTCCTATCTTGTCAGGAGAACAACTTGCCATAGATTTGAACCTAACATTTTCTCAAGGTAGCCTTTTTTGTCCATATATGCTCACTTGTGGCTCATCAGTAGCAAGCTAACTGCAGCCAGCCAAGTTCTCCCCACTATGGCACCGGCCAAGGGTCAAAGGCTGATAGGGTTTTGAGCTATAGTTCACAACCATAAGGAACAAAGTACCTTGTAATAACCCGAGTGTTCATTAGGCGGCTGACCTATGCCATTTTTGGCATCGATTATCAGTTGCAGCGTCCCCCAGCTTTGAAACTCCTAGCCGCGGGCCGCCTACTCCTAATGCTCAACTTCCCCTTCGTTGCCGCAAAGCCGCAACAAATATTGAATTCATTTACGGAGTGTCTCAGTTTCAAGCTGCAAGTTTATGAGCAATAAAGCTAATAATAGTATATAATAATAATAATAATAATAATAATAATAAAGCACTCTTAAGCATACCAGAGGTCAAGTTAATTTGCAGAACGGCGCAATGATCCCCTTGTCATTAACAAATATGTACCTGCCTTTATTTGCTTGTATTCTGCGGTGTAAGCGTGGCTTTTTTCTCACACAGCTTTCCCATTACTCACGGTTGATTAGGTGTTTCAAAAAAAGGCAAATAAACCAGCGTGATGCCAAGAGAAGCTAAATGAGCAAGTTAATTGAGTAAATAAGCGCAGCGGTAGTACAGTGGGTTAATGAACAGTAAAATCACAGTCAGATTTGTGGCCGTCCCAAGCCCTATTTACTGCTAAAAGTGTTTCCAACGTATTGTTCAGGCAAGGACCAAGTATTTAAAAATAAGTAGTGGCAGATTTCCATTATAAGAATGGGTTTATGAGGTCAGTTGATGCAGGGAAGCACGCTAACACACTGAGCTGAGGAGCTTCCCGGTCATTTCTCTTGTTCAAATAAAAGGCAGAGAAGCTCCGGGAAAAGACGACACTACAGCTTGTCAACTCTTTTGAGGATTAGAACTCTGACTCCTGGTTGCAGCCAGTGTCAGGAATCCCAGATTTCTCGGATCAATGCTCTGTGGCTTTCTCAAGTTTGTGGCTCAACAGAGGCAAAGGTCTGCAAATACTTCCAATATTTGAGAATCTCTGGGAGATGCTTCATTTGCTCCACTCCAGACTAAAGGTTAAGTTGTTATATATTAAAGTCCAATAGTTGCTCTTTCACAGACCCCAGGGGTACTCAATCTGTGGCCCAGGAACCGTATATATGTTTTTATTTATTGTGTGAATGCTGGAATTTACACATTTTTCCAAATTCCAAAGTCAAAATGTGCCTTGCTAATGTAAGCAACATTAGCATGTTTTTTGGTGTTATATTTTCAGGTATAAACTTCAGTCATTTTTTTTAGTACTTGACACGCTCACTGTTGACATGCTAATGTTAGCATGGTAGGATTTTTTTAACTGTCATATATTTTGTTACATGTTGCATACTAATTGTTGAGTCATATTTCTTGTTACCTAATGCCATCTGAGTGGTGAGCTAAATGTTAACATTTCCCTTCGGCTTCAGCTTTTCAGCATTCTCACACAGTTTTTCTTCTTACAGAAATTGCATTTTTCAGTTTTTCCTTTGGTTCACCGAAAAAAGTTAACACTACATAACGTAATAAGTTACCATGCATACCAGCTTTAGTTGTACACCCGCTTCAGAACAACCAAAGTTGTAAAAAAAAAGGACTGCACATGAAAATAAGTAAAATATAAGTAGAACATAAAGACAGTCATAACATATAGTTAAGAAACATAACAAAACATATGTTCTGAAATGAAATAAAAAAAAGTGATCCAAAACATAGCAAACTGCTGAGTCAAATAAAAATGAGTTTACAGTCTCACGCCGGGTTAAAATCCAATAATTCTAATTGGGTTTTAGAATAAGTTTTCTTGAATTATAGTGCGTAACAAATGCATTAGGCCAGCAACTACAAAAATTAAAGTGTTTTATTGGTATTTAAGATTTTTTTAAAAAGGGCATATGAAGTTGTTTGATTATGGATGAAAAAAAAACACTTTTTTGTCGTATGCTGCACATAAAGTAAGGACTTCATTGGGGCAGTTTTTGTGACATTATGTGATAAAACTCAAAACTGCCATCTCCTTGGTTGAATACATAAGTTAAACTTATATTTTGTTATATTTAGCTGCTTAGGTTTCACAAAAAGTTTCAAAAATATACTTTTAAATACGGGTGTCCAGATCCAATATTGATATCTGTCGGATATCCGTCGGATATCAGCAACCCGCCCCCCAAGAAAAAAAGTATCTGGTTGTATTGGCTTGCATGTAAAATGTCCAATAGAAGCTCAGATAAAAGCAGTCCCAAAGCGCATTTACTTATACAAAGCTGGATAGCCGGTTAGCATCTAAATGTCCTCCCAAAACACAAACATTTTGGTTTGTACTTGTATTTTAGTTAAGTCATTTACACAAGGTAAACATGGTACGTTATAGGGAAATACAGCTCAGCACAAAAGTTATATATACAGATAGTTTAATACACCACATTAGTCAATGTAAACGAGAGTAAAATTACAAATAATTATAGCTGCATATTACACATACAAAGTCTCCAAGACAGAAAGTGTCAAAAGTGTCACGTAACAAATGTGTCCGCATCATTTAACTTCCGGCAGCATGTCTTAAAGGCCTACTGAAATGAGATTTTCTTATTTAAACGGGGATAGCAGTTCCATTCTATGTGTCATACTTGATCATTTCGCGATATTGCCATATTTTTGCTGAAAGGATTTAGTAGAGAACATAGACGATAAAGTTCGCAACTTTTGGTGCTGATAAAAAAGCCTTGCCTTTACCGGAAGTCGCAGACGATGACGTCACAAGGGTGATGGCTCCTCACGTCCTCACATTGTTTATAATGGGAGCCTCCAGCGGCAAGAGCTATTCAGACCGAGAAAACAACAATTTCCCCATTAATTTGAGCAAGGATGAAAGATTTGTGGATGATGATATTGATAGTGAAGGACTAGAAAAAAATAAATAAATAAAATAAAAAGTGTGAGCGTGAGCAGTGTGAGCGTTTCAGATGTAATTAGACACATTTACTAGGATATTTCTGGAAGATCCCTTATCTGCTTGTTGTTTTAATAGTGTTTTAGTGACATTGTAAAGTCATACCTCGAGGTCGGATGGCTGCGGTGAACACGCTGTGTCTCAGAGAGAAGCCGAGGAGCCAAGCTCACAGCTGCATTTTAAACAGCTACTGCAGGAGGACGAATGATGTCTCCGGTAAGATATATATCACAATGTTCCCATCCAAAAACATTCTGGTTGACGTAGAGAAACATGTTCGCTTGACCGCTCTGTGTTAAAAAGAAACACCGGCTGTGTCTTGGTGCTAAAGACAGCTGCAATACACCGCTTTCCACCAACAGCATTGTTCTTTATAGTCTCCATTATAAATTGAACCGATTGCAAAAGATTCAGCAACACAGATGTCCAGAATACGGTTTAATTGCGCGATGAAAAGAGACGACTTTTAGCCGCAAATGGTGGTGCGCTAATATTTTCTGACAGTCCGTGACGTCACGCGCACGTGTCATCATTCCGTGACGTTTTCAACAAGAAACTCCGCGGGAAATTTAAAATTGCAATTTAGTAAACTAAACCGGCCGTATTGGCATGTGTTGAAATGTTAATATTTAATCAATGATATATAATCTATCAGACTGCGTGGTCGGTAGTAGTGGGTTTCAGTACGCCTTTAATTAATTATTGTGACCACTTGGTGTCGCCAAAAACAAATTACAACTTAACTTCCAATTTAAATACAACATATGTCTGTCATAATGTTAATAATAAATAGATTAGTGGTTTTTATACCTACCATTGTTTAACTTATTTCACTTGATCAAAACTTTATGTGATACAGTGTATATATATTGATAGACATAATAGAAACAGATGAATTGAAATGGTTAGTGTTGCATGTCTGATTTTTTGGTGCCTCCTGCTGGTGTAATCTATCCGCTGTTCTTTTCTGTGTTCTAGTTGCCATGGTTCCTAAGGGAAGGCGGGAGTGACTGAGCACAGCTGTTCGTAATCACCCTCAACTTATGTCAGTGATTTTCAACCTTTTTTGAGCCGCGGCACACTTTTTACATTTACAAAATCCTGCGGCACACCACTAACCAAAATGACACAAAATGACACTCTAACACAGTATATAATACATATAGTTTTATAATATAGTATCTAAATGTATTTTATACTCACCTAGTGTGAGACCTGGGCCTGTTTCGATGAACACAAAATGGATATCCTGGCAGAAATGGTAGAAAGACACACACGAAGCTCTTCCTCAATAGCTCTCAGTCTCTCTCTGTTTTTAGTTTTTATCGCAGTCAAGCTTGAGAAGCTCAGCTCACATAGACATGTGGTTGAAAACGGGAGCAAAGTCAAATTGGCTTTGTTGGTCAGAATAGGGAACTCCTTGGCAACAGATATCAAAAACTGTCCAAAGGAAGATCAACAAAGTTTAGCTTTAAACCCTGATCTTGTTTCAGTTCAATGAGTTCCTCTTGCTCCTTTAAAGTCTTGTCCTTACCAGCAATGGATGCTGAGCTGTATTGGTCCCTGACCCAGTCAAGGCATTCTGTGAAGGCTGAAGAGAAATAAAATAACAACTTTTCCTCAAGAGTTTTCAAATGTGTGCCAATCACTTTGCACATTGCAGCAGTGTTGCCATCATGCAGTTTCTCGTTGAATGGAAAAATCTCAAGGTTGCCACGCTGCACATGTTGTTGCCAGAGCTGCACCTTTAAACGGAATCCATTCATTTTTATCAGTGCTTGTAAGCAGATTTTCATTTCGGCCTTGCATCCGTGTGTTCAGTTCATTCAGATGATGAAATATATCAGCCAGGTATGCCAGCTTTGCACACCACTCATTACTTGCAAGTAGCTTTGAGTAATCGGATCTCTCGTTTGTCAGAAATACTTTAAGTTCCTCTCGCAGCTCATACACACGGGCATGCCCTCCGTGTGAAGCAATAAGACTTTATGTTCCGCTCCCATTTCCTCACACAAAGACGCAAATAAGCGACATTTCAAAGGTCGTGTCTTCAGAAAGTTCACTATGCGCACATCATCCAACACAGGAGCTAGATCTGCTGGTAAGGTCTTTGCAACGAGTGCTTCACGGTATAAAAAACAGTGCGTAACAATAACATCCGGGTTTCTTTCTTTGACCTACCTACTTGACCTACCTACTTGACCTACCTACTTGACCTACCTACTTGACGCGCCCGACCATGGCTGCGGCTCCATCAGTGCAGACACCTGTGCAGTTTTCCCACGAAAGCCCGCTTTTGTCAAAATATTCCGACGTGACCCGAAATATTTCCTCTCCTGTTGATTTTTCTAGCAGTGCCTTGCAAAAAAGGAAGCTTGCTTTAATGGCTTCTCCATCCACAAAACGCACATTGGCAAAGAGCTGACAATGTCCACTAATATCCGTCGACTCATCCATTAGCAAGGCAAATTTCTTACAGATGCGCATCTTTTCCAAAACAACAGTTTCGATGTCCGCAGCCATGTCATCAATACGTCTGGCAATTGTGTTATCTGAGAGAGGCACTTTAGCGATCTCTTTGGCCGCGTCAGAGACGAGCATCTCATTTACAATGGATTTACAAGCTGGCAGTATTAATGTTTCTGCCACAGTGTGGGACTTTTTTGATTTAGCTACGAGTTCAGCAACAAGGTAGCTAGCTTTGAGGGCTCGCTAGCTTTGAGGGCTATCTCGTTTACCTTTGTGGTTTTTCTCAGAAAAGTTGCCTGTTTCTCATTGTTTGTACGTAAGCGCACAAAATAATCCATCGGCTTGTTTTGAACGGAAGGGTGTTTCGTTTGGAGATGGCGTTTAAGCTTGCTTGGCACCATGGCGCTATTGGATAGCTTCTCACCACACACCAAGCTCTGCGGAGTCGGTGCTGTCGCAAATCCAAATGAAAGATAGTTTTCGCTGTATTGCCTCGAGCTCACCGTTTTGTCTTTTTTATTTTGTCGACCACTCATACTGTGGCCTTCATCTGGGTCAGAATTTTGTCTAGGACCCTGTCCAGCATTTACATTTTCCCTTTTTAAAAACGTCTCCATCACTGTCACCTGCTCGCCTCCTCTTGCTGCGATCCCACACTGTTACGTATCACGCAGCGCTAACTCGATTGTCTTTACAGGTGTTTACCGCCCTCTGCTGCCACCTACTGAAATAGAAGAGTATTACATTATCTGCCGCACTTTGTTACAGCAGTAACCCGGCAATGGTTAATTAGGAGATATTACATAATTTCCCACGGCACACCTGACGATCTCTCACGCCGCGGCACACTGGTTGAAAATCACTGCCCTATGTAGTGTCATCAAACACACCTGGTGGCGCAGGATCTTTCCATTGTGTTCCAACATGTCACATCACTGAATAGCCTTTTTTTTTTTTAAGTTTTTGTATTTGTGCTCAGTCTTCCTGTTTTTCCTTGAGGTCACTTTTTGTTGTTACTTAGTTGGATTTTGTACTTTTTTGTGCCACTGGCTGCCTCTCCCGCCAGTGACATTGTTTTTCCTTTCCCTACCTTGCCGGCTTAGTGATCAGAGTACTTCCTACCAGAATTATTAATCGTTTATTATATTTAGCTTTATGTGAATTAAAAGACAATTTTAGTTGTTTTGTGGGCTATACCCTGGAGTAAAAAGCGTAACAGGTTGACAGAAAAAAATAGTGTGTTATTTGCTACATCCATCCATTTCCTACCGCTTGTCCCTTTTGGGGTCGTGGGGGGTGCTACAGCCTATCTCAGCTGCATTTAGGTGGAAGACGGTGTACACCCTGGACACACCTCATCGCAGGGCCAACACAGATAGACAGACAACATTCACACTCACATTCACACACTAGGGGCCAATTTAGTGTTGCCAATCAACCTATCCCCAGGTGCATGTCTTTGGAAGTGGGAGGAAGCCGGAGTACCCGGAGGGAACCCACGCAGTCACGGGGAGAACATGCAAACTCCACACAGAAAGATCCCGAGCCCAGGATCGAACCCCGGACCTTTGTATTGTGAGACACACGTACCTACCCTTGTACCACCGTGCTGCCCGTGTTAAATATGTAAAAAAAAAAATTGGGGGGGCTGAGGTCCCACCTTTGCTAAGGGTCCCAAAAAATCTTGAAAAAGAACTGCTTGCAAGCAGTCTTACCTCCAATGCTGAGAATTTCTCGGGTGTGTTTAGTGCACACCATTTTTCGTTCACACTTGACTTTAAAAAAGCGAAAAGAGAGAGTTCCTTTAAAGAGGAACATTATCACCAAACCTATGCAAGCGTCAATATATACCTTGATGTTGCAGAAAAAAGACAATGTATTTTTTTAACCGATTTCCGAACTCTAAATGGGTGAATTTTGGCGAATTAAACGCCTTTCTGTTTATCGGTCTTGTAGCGATGACGTCAGAACGTGACGTCACCGAGGTAATACACCCGCCATTTTCATTTTCACATTACAAACACCGGGTCTCAGCTCTGTTATTTTCCGTTTTTTCGACAATTTTTTGGAACCTTGGAGACATCATGCCTCGTCGGTGTGTTGTCGGAGGGTGTAGCAACACTAACAGGGAGGGATTCAAGTTGCACCACTGGCAAGAAATCTGCCGCCAGACCCCCATTGAATGTGCCAGAGTGTCTGCACATTTTACCGGCGATGCTAAGACAGACATGGCACAGAGATGTATGGATAACCTGCAGATGCATTTGCAACGATTAAGTCAACAAAATCACAAAGGTGAGTTTTGTTGATGTTGTTGACTTATGTGCTAATCAGACATATTTGGTCGCAGCATGACTGCCAGCTAACCGATGCTAACATGCTATGCTAATCTATGCTAACATGCTATTTACGCTAGCTGTATGTTCATTTGAAACTAGATACCCACATTTAATGCGAAACAAACACTTACCAATCGACGTATTTAAGTTGCTCCAGTGTCACAAGATGCGAAAGTCCTGATCGTTTGGTCCGTACATTTTACCGGCGATGCTAAAAAGGCAGCCATGATATGGGCCACTTCATTAGGCACACCCATGCTATGGCCGAATAGCGTCAATAGCTATTCGCTCAATAGCTTTAGTTTCTTCTTCAATTTCGTTTACGCTATCTGCCTCCATACTCCGACCATCTGTTTCAATACATACGTAATCTGTTGAATCGCTTAAGCCGCTGAAACCCGAGTCTGAATCCGAGCTAATGTCGCTATATCTTGCTGTGGTAACCGCCATGTTGTTTGTATTGGCAGCCCTGTATGACGTCACAGGGAAATGGACAGTCGCATCGCAAATAACGAAAATCAAGAACTTTAAAGCTTTTTTTAAAAAGCTTTAAAGTTCGAAAAATAAAAACTTCGAAAAATAAAAGAAGCCACTGGGAACTGATTTTGATTGTTTTTAACCCTTTTGAAATTGTAATACTGTTCCCCTTTAAACTGAATGACCAGTGTGAACGCATCCGCGTAAGCAACTTCAACCACTTGGAGGGCTATCCATTTGTAGATATTGTTGAAGACAAACAAGAGAATGCAGCTCCATCCATGTGCTCGCCGAATTCAAGCCAAGACCTCGATTCATTTAAGTGGATCTTGACGGCCAACAAATGGCTTCACTTTGATGAGAGGTGAACGTAGTCTCGGATGGCAAAGTGCTTCGGACTGACAGTTGGGCGCTACTTAATCAATGGACTCCTGTAATAAACCCGGCATCGGCTGACATTGAATACTGACAGGAATATGAATACTATTACCGAAGCGGATTAGGGATTAGCGTCACACGTGATTCAAAATGGAATCACAGCTATTCATACATTATTGAAAGTGCTAAGGAGAAAACATGGTGAAGGTGAGTAAGTAAGAATACCACTGGAGCATCTCCATTACAGCCCCTCGCGCCAGGCGGCTTAGAATAATCACAACACCTTGAGCCAGGAGAATTAATTCAATCCATGCTATTAAAACTGTAAATATCAGTCAAATTCACTCACACGTCTGCCTCGCTGGCAGATTAGCATTTGTGTTCTGCAACATTAGCCTTCTTCCTGGCGCTGAGGGAGGCGAAATATTGAGCTCATTAGGGTGGCAAGCCTTAGGAAACTCTGCTTTTTTTTTCTTGATAATGATTTTGGTGTGGTTGTAATGACCTTTTAATGGACATTTTTCTTATGCACACATATCTGTTGGTATATGCAGGTTATTTGTGGACAGGATAGTTGGCCCTGCATGCTTTGAAGCCATGTGTCTGAGGCGCTTTGTAGTACACACTTAACTGGCTGCGATGTCCGCTAATGCCAATGATGATATACAAAGGTGGGTAGGAACGCACTACATTCACTACGTTACATCTACTTGAGTAACTTTTGGGATAAATTGTACTTCTAAGAGTAGTTTTAATGCAACATACTTTTACTTTTACATTAGTATTTTTATAGAGAAGAAATGCTACTTTTACTCGGCTTCATTTATCTAAATTCAGCTCGCTACTCGCTAATGATTTTTATCAATCAGTTAATACACGTTTTTTTTGTTTTAGTTTGTCAGACATACCTTCAAAGTAAGATCAATAGCATGCCTGCGTTTCACCAATCAAATGCGGTCACTGATGACGTTCCACTCCGTTTCACCAATCAAATGCAGTCACTGGTGACTTTTGACTCCGTTTCACCAATCAAACAGAGCCAGGCGGTCACATGATTAACTGCCCAAAAAGTTTCAGCGGCAAACAACAACAACAATGGCAGCGAAAACAACGAACGCAAACACCCCTGGCCTCACATAAAATCGATGTTCACGCTTCAGACAACCAAAAAAACAGTTATGTAAAGCGTTGTCACATGTGTCTCCCCAAAGAAGTAGACATTTCAGCTTACATGAAATTAGAGTCAAATTTGAGGAAGCACATCGCGGTAAGTAACGTTAGTAGATATTTTGGCTGTCACCGCGGGCTGATGTTAGCTTCCCTGCTAGGAATCACTGTCAAATGGACGTACTTTGGGTATAATTTATTAACGCACTGCAGGCTCATAGACAGACAGACACACACACTCAGACATGCATAAAAACAGCAATCAGAAGTGCACGTGTTCCCAGGTGCAGCCCACACCTATCAGACTTTATGGTTTTTGTAAAGGCTAAGTTGTTATTTTCCTTTGTAAAACTCTGCCTACTGAGCCTATGGTGTTGTGACGTTTTTGTGGCTCAATTTGCCTTAATTGTTTTTATTTTATTGTATTATTACTTAATATGTTTTAATATGTTTTAGGGACGGCGTGGCGCAGTGGGAGAGTGGCCGTGCGCAACCCGAGGGACGCTGGTTCAATCCCACCTAGTACCAACCTCGTCACGTCCGTTGTGTCCTGAGCAAGACACTTCACCTTTGCTCCTGATGGGTGCTGGTTAGCGCCTTGCATGGCAGCTCCCTCCATCAGTGTGTGAATGTGTGTGTGAATGGGTAAATGTGGAAGTAGTGTCAAAGCGCTTTGAGTACCTGATACAAGTACAACCCATTTATCATTTATTTAATATAATACTATATTAATAATAACATTTTTAAAATAAAAATGTTCCCCTCGGGGATTATTAAAGTATTACTTATTCTGATATATGATTGTTTTAGTTGCTTAAGCGATATTTCTGGCTCTGAATTTGTTCATTGCTCTTCAAATGTGTTTGTGCATTATTTGTTGCCGTCAACATTAAAGGAACAAGTTACTCATCAGTTACTCAGTACTTGAGTAGTTTTTTCACAACATAATTTTTACTTTTACTCAAGTAAATATTTGGGTGACAACTCCTTACTTTTACTTGAGTAATAAATCTCTAAAGTAACAGTACTCTCTTTTGAGTACAATTTCTGGCTACTCTACCCACCTCTGATGATATATTATTGGGTGCGTTCAAATCTTGTACAGTTAAAAGGGCTGATTGAAACTGGCTCACAGTTATATTTTTTAAACGGAAGAATAGAACATAATTCATCACTTTGGGGGAATTTAAGTCCATTTTATAAGATCGAGAAACCAGTTCTCTTGGGAAATGCACTTGCTTTTAAATGGAGTTTTTACTTAATCGTTTGAAATAATTTTTGACCTGTTGTGGTATGACTGCTGTTGTTCTGTTGTATTGTCTTGTTGTAATTATCATTTACACTTTGTTTGTGCCGCCCTCTTTGTCAGGTCGCTCTTGAATTAAAATGGCAGCGGCAATATGACAGAGGAAGACTGTCTTTGAACAATCCGTCTTCTTCTTCGCTACCACTGAGACTAGGTGTAATACTGCAGGCATGCCTGTCACTGCCCTCCGCAGCCCACACCAGGCAATTACAGTTCACGACACAATATTACCATCGCTACGGTATATTCTTTTATAACCTGTTCTGATTGATAGTCCGCAAATACAGAATGTTCGACAGTCTGAATATAAAATGTTACTAATAAGTAGGTACAGAAGGTTAAAAAATTGTCATGCAGAGATATGAATGCCACTAACTTGCACAACATGTAAAGTACATAATATCAGAAATATTTATTCAGGTCGATAAAATATCACCTAACATCTTTGACCATTAAAGCATGATTGTAACAATCCACCTTTTATGTCATTAATGCATGAAAAACATGCAAGTGTAGCTCCTCTGCTTGAAATGCATGCAAATGCTCCTAAAGCAGGAATACAAATTCTGTATTTCTACAAATTACACAATCTGGCAAGACACCAACCCACTTAAAGTGTTTTTCTAATTCTCTTTAAAAGCACGTTTACAATATTTTTGTGTTGAGCAGTTTTCAAAAAGCTTGATGTTTAAAAACATTTCATTAAAGCAAATTAATTATCCAGTCATGGTATTAAAAACATAAATATTATCCGTCCCGGGTACACTTATTAATGCCGAAAAATTATATATTTCTGTGATTAAGCTCCATTAATTTAGAGATAACTGTGAACAACATGTGATTAATCACGATTGAATATGTTAATCGTTTCACAGCGCTAGTATATAACACTAGAGATGTCATGATCTCAATCATGGAATCTGATCAGGGGCCAATTTTTCCCTTTTTTAACTGAATGACGATGAACTGATTACCTGCCGATCTTTAAAGCAGCTTTGCCTAAGTTTTTACATGCTAAAGATTGTACTCAGGTGAAAAATTCCTTCAAAATGGATGAACTATTAGATTTTGGGATTTCTTGTCACACATGCAGGGGTTGCATGAATTCCGTGTCTTGCCAAATTTGAGAGCAATCTGCAATAATGGGACGTCCATCTCCAGTGCATAGCCAGCTTCTGAGATACTAATCTTCACCACCATGGCAGAAAATAAAGTATGTTTTTTCCACGTAACATTATCACTGGAGGACTAGAAGAAAAGGAATGGCTAAACACACTGTGCACACCAAGCAAGGCGACACAAGAAGCTAACCGCAAAAGCGTCAATGTAGAGTATGGGTGATTGATCCAGATTTCGATACTATCAATGCAGGTAAAATTATTATTTGAATAATTAAACAAGGCAAGACTACAAAACAACCTGGCTCTAGGAAGCACAAGTGAAGCCCGAAGCAAAAACGTAAAGCTCTTAGCATTGGATGAAAACGTAGTTTGTAGCGTAAAGCTAATATTAAAAAAACAATTGTGTAAACTAAAATGGACGTAAGCAGTGGCGTAAGGTGAACAATAATACCGCAAGGAAGGCAGGGTTACACTCACATATAAAGCTCTCTGATTAGCGATCAGAATCAGGTGAGTATCACAATCAATAATCAGAGGCAGGTGAGTTCAATTGGCGCTTTGAGCAACCACAAATAACCAAGGAAAGGAGCGCTGAAACAATAATAAACCTCAAGCACAGGACAACCACAACAAAAGCAAAACAAGACATGACACAGACCTAGTGTAGTGTCAGTATATAAACAATTCTAAGTGATTAGTAATTAGATCAATACACGTATTTTCTGGTTTTCAATGTTAGATTCATTTGTTTGGTTAATGTTGTTATTTTTTTTACAAATTCATCTTTTTAGTCTTTGGATACATGATTGCTTTTAGGGCAAAACTCACATGATTTAAATTGGAGACCTAATAGTAGTTAAAGGCCTACTGAAACCCACTACTACCCACCACGCAGTCTGATAGTTGATATATCAATGATGAAATATTAACATTGCAACACATACCAATACGGCCTTTTTAGTTTACTAAATTACCATTTTAAATTTCCCGGGAGTTTCATCTTCGAAACGTCGTGTAATGATGACGTGTACGCAAGACGTCACGGGTTTTCACTTATATTTGCAATATTTCTTTTATAAAAGGTGTCTTCCCAAAGAAAATGAAAATGGCAAAAGTCATTCCCATCTTCAAAAGTGGCGATAAGCATCAGTTCACAAACTATAGGCCTATTTCTTTACTCTCACAATTTTCAAAAGTCCTTGAAAAATTATTTGTGTCAAGACTCGACAGTTTTATTGATAAGCATCACTTGCTAAGTGAACACCAATACGGTTTTCGATCTAACAGGTCCACTTCCATGGCAGTGATGGAATTAGTTGAGGAGGTAACCACTGCAATTGATAAGAGGGAGTTTGCTGTTTGTGTTTTTATTGACCTGAGCAAGGCCTTTGGCACCATCGATCACACATTACTTTTAAACAAAATGCATAGGTATGGTGTCAGAGGTCTTGCTCATGATTGGTTGAAAAGTTATCTTGGTGGGAGAGAGCAGTATGTGCATATGAACAATGTAGATTCAGACAAAAAGATCATAACACATGGAGTACCCCAAGGTTCTGTACTGGGGCCAAAATTGTTTTTACTGTATATTAATGATATTTCCAAAATACTTAAAAAACTCAACTGTATTCTTTTTGCTGATGATACAAGTCTGTACTGTTCTGGGCAAGACCTTGACCAACTCCTAGAGACTGTAGAGATTGAACTCCACATACTAAAGCAATGGTTTGATGCCAATAAATTATCAATCAACCTAAATAAAACTAAATATATAATTTTTGGAAATAGGAAAAATAACATACAGCGCCATATAAGAATTGATGATATGGAGATAGAAAGGGTGTATTCAATAAAATTTTTGGGAATATATATAGATGATAAATTAAATTGGAAACTGTACATAAATATACTTAAGACAAAGATGGCAAAAAATATTGCTATGTTACATAAAATTAAAAACTCTGTGAATCAAAAGGCTCTTATCATGTTATATAATTCTTTCTTACTCCCATATCTTAACTATTGTGTTGAAATCTGGGGAAACAATTACAAATCAAACATCAACTCTATATTTTTACTTCAAAAGAAAGCGATTAGAATTGTAACTTATGCGAATTATCATGACCATACCAATGCTCTGTTCATTAAATTAAAAACATTAAAACTGCACGATCTTGTTGACCTCAATACTACTATTGTGTCTTTTAAAGCTCATAACCACATGCTGCCTGGATGTTTACAAGTGAGATTTAAACCCAGAGAGAATCCCTATGACCTCAGAGGTTCAGCTTTCTTTCAGAAAGCAAAAATAAGAACAAGCTTAAAAAGTAGATGTGTTTCTGTTAGAGGAGTTCAACTGTGGAACAGCTTGGATGATTCCTTAAAATGTTCCAGTTCCATTCACACATTTAAAAAACACTTTAAGACCAATGTCTTGAAAAAATATGTCACTCTTGAATTAACATTGTAGTTAATACTACGATTAATGTTAATTAAAAATTAAACATGAGATATAAATAATAATAGAAGTACAATTGTTTGTGTATATTGTATATATAATTAGTGCAAAGGTCTATATGTACACAGGGATATTTCACATGCCTGTACTGTGTATAAAATTGAACTACGTTCATGTTGTTTATGATGTTGTTTATAATGTTGTTTAAAATGTGTATTTATAATATGTTGTGCAAAGGACTTTTTATAACTTTCGGAAGTTTATTTTGTACTTGAATTTGTTTATAGGGTTAGGCGCAATAAGTGTTTAACTTCAGCCTAAACCCTTTCGGTCTGTAACATTTTTCATTTTCAATCTATGAATGTACAACTTTTTATTTTCAATCTATGAATGTACAACTGTTTTTTTTGCTTTGTTGACCATTGACCGAAGAACAATAAACTTGAAGGTTCCTCGCACTTTAGGAAGTATGAGCGCTGCGCACACAGACAGCTAAAAGTCGTCTGCTTTAACGGCATAATTATACTGTTTTTGGACATGTGTGTTGCTGAATCTTTTGCAATTTGTTCAATTAATATTGGAGAAGTCACAGTAGAAAGATGGAGTTGGGAAGCTATAGCCTATAGCCACACAAACACACGGTGATTCCTTGTTTAAAATTCCTGGAGGGGAAACTTTCCTATGGATCAGAGCGCGGTCAAGAGAACATGGATCCCGACCACATGTCAACTAGCAGGTTTCGGTGAGAAAATTATGGTTAAAAAGTCGCTTCTTACCGGAAAAAAGCTGAACTTGTGCCGTCCAAAGCTGCCATCGACTCCCCTGAGACACTCCGCGTCAAGACACCCGTGGAGACACCCTTCCGACTATCAGGTAATATTAAACTCACTAAAACACTAGCAACACAATAGAAAGATAAGGGATTTCCCAGAATTAACCCAGTAAATGTGTCTAAAAACATCGGAATCCGTCCCAATGCAATCGCGTTTTTTTGTTTTTTTTTCTAGTCCGTCGCTATCAATATCCTCGAACACGAATCTTTCATCCTCACTCAAATTAATGGGGAAATTGTCGTTTTCTCGGTCCAAATAGCACTTTTTGTTGGAGGCGCCCATTAAAAATAATGTGAATATGTGAGGAGCCATCAAACATGTGACGTCATCGTCTGCGACTTCCGGTAGGGCATTTCTCTTAACACCGAAAGTTGCAAACTTTATCGTGGATGTTCTCTACTAAATCCTTTCAGCAAAAATATGGCAATATCGCAAAATGATCAAGTATGACACATAGAATGGACCTGCTATCCCCGTTTGAATAAGAAAATCTCAATTCAGTAGGCCTTTAATGCTTTTGCTTAAATATTCGGCAACAGCCACATTATTTTATTAAAAAAATGATGTGTAACATTCAATACCACAAATGTAATACATCATTCTTAATTTAATGAGTTAAACTTTAGAAAAATCGGAAATTGTGTTTACTTAGTTAGTTAGTTACTTACTGGTTGTGAAATATTTTAGTTCTGTAACCTATTGTCAAAGTATCGTATTGGGACTTGAACTCGGATCGAATCTGAGATTAGAATAAATAGGATCGGAGGCCAACAATGTTGTTTGGGACATCACTAAACAAAACACAAAGCTGTATGTGTATGTGTGTGTGCGTTTCTATTTCTATTTCGTATGAGCGCAGTTACGGCATTATGTGCTGAAACCGTGAGTGGGGGGGATAGAATACCTAAAACACACTGGAAAATTAGAATCCTGTATAGACATTTTCGTAAAAGTTGTAAACAGCCCCTTTAAATGACAAAAAAAGGTACTAACTTTATGTGTTTGACTAACAGTCCTGTTTTCCCACTCAACTTTGCTTTGTGGCTTTGTTGATGACAGGAAAAAGAATAAGTAAGAAGGACTGAGTTTGTAGGAAGGTTATAAAAAAGGATGTTTGGGAAAGATCCTTGAGAAAGATATGTGTGTGTGTGTTGCAAGGACAAAAAAAATGAAACAATGGGTTTCGATTTGATTGATTCCCAGTTAAATTTTTTCAAGGACATAATCTTTAAACTCAGGTTCTTGTTCACCATTGACATACGGAAAAAAATACACTTGGAATCCTGCGAGGACAAACAAATTGTCCGTCCATCCAATTTCTATACCAATTGTTCTTCTTTAGGATCTGTATCCCAGCTGACTTTTAGGGGCACCTTGGTCTAATCACTAGTCAATCACAGGCCAAACATAGACAAAAAAACATCCATAGGAGTGAATGTCAGTGGGAACTTTGTTCACCACAAATGAGGAGATGCATTACAGAAAATGGATGGAAATAAGGTGTTGAGTGTGGAGCAAATGGCTAATAATTTTAAGATGCACAGAAGGACTTATGTTATTTAACGCTATTCTTAGTCCAAGATTAATATTTTTCTGCAACTGCATTGCTTGAGCCGGACGTCTCAACTGCATTGTATCTCTGTATCTCCTCTCGGAGTGTAAATCTGGCCCTGTGTGTCTTATCCTCTTGTCAGCGTGTACCCACCATGCCTTGCAGCGCCACAACAGCTGTGCAACGGGTTGCAGGGAGAACAGTACGGGGCTAATCTTCCATTTTGGAGCGTTACATAAGAAAGGGGAACAGGCAGTTTCGTAACGCGCAGGCTCGTTGTTGGCATCACCGAGCGCTTTCTGATCACCTGATGGGGAGAAAAGATGATTCAGGCATGGCGATTCCTCTCCAGCTGTCTTCCTGAATCTTTTCTTTCTCATTTGTATGTGTCTGCCATCTCTGCCAGTCACCTTGAAGCTGCCCGGCATCGAGCCATCTTAATAGCGCATTATCTAACGGACTCCTTCCCTTCCATCCTTCTTTCCTCTCCCTTCGAGCAGGAGCTGCAGCTTTGCCGCAATGCACTCTGACAACACATGCACACATCCTTGAGACTCTTCTTGTTCAAACAAAACCTAAAACAGTTTACCAATCAATACCAGTTGTGCATAGTGTCATGCCATTTTGTCACAGGACTGGAACTATTTGGTAGGTCCCATACTGGTTATGGTAAAAATGTTTAGGAACACATACTATATAGGGATGGTCAAGATGGACTAACATCTAAATCGCGATATATATTGAAGCCTCCTACAATGACTGTATGTATCAAGATATATTATTTGGTGATAATAGAACTATTTAAAAAATGTAATCATTTTTGATTGTATTATTTTGTCAAAACTATTATTAATGTACTTGTTAATTTACTGTTAATTGCTGGTTACCTTTCGCTGTAACATATAGTTATATCTACATTTCTTCTAAAATATACTAAACACTTATTCTCTGTTTGGATACCTTACATTGGTTGTGGATGATACTACATATTTAGGAATATCGATTCAATACCAAGTAGCAACAGGGGCAGCATTAACCATATCAATGATGATGACTTGATTGGCAACACTAAATTGGCCCTAGTGTGTGAATGTGAGTGTGAATGTTGTCTATCTGTGTTGGCTCTACGATGAGGTGGCGACTTGTCCAGGGTGTACCCCGCCTTCCGCCCGATCGTAGCTGAGATAGGCGCCAGCGCCCCCCGCGACCCCGAAAGGGACAAGCGGTAGAAAATGGATGGATGGATGGTTGCTTACCAACAAAATGTCCCAAGGTAGGAAGTTGAAGTTAAAGTACCACTGTTAGTTACACACACTACGTGTGGTGAAATTACCCTCTGCATTTGACTCACCCCCTTGTTCCACCCCCTGCTCACTACTTTTATAGTGAGCAGTAGCGGTGGCCGCGCTCGGGGGTCATTTTGGTGATTTAACCACCAATTCCAACCCTTGATGCTTACTGCCAAGCAGGGAGGTAATGGGTCCCATTTTTATAGTCTTTGGTATGAAAATGGATGGATGGATGGATGGATGGATGGATGGATGGATGATGATGACTGATATTTCAGGATTTGGAATTATTTATTTGTGATCACAATTATTTTCAGCCAAAACACAGGATGGCAGTGTAACACTATCAATTAAATGTTAAATTTATTTCCCACTGTTGGCTCTGATTTAATTATTTGGGTTTTTTGCCCTTAAATCCTACTGTGTCAAGGGATTTAATTCCTGAATTTGTAAACAATAATAAAAATATATATATATATATTTTTTTTATAGTAAAAAGCATTGATCTAAAGCAATCCTTCTCAAATGGTGGGGCGGGCCAGCCTGTGACCTTGTTGAACATACTTTTTTTTTTTTTGCCATATCAGAATATGATGAAGAAAATGTAGTACTGTAGCCCCCGGTGTGTTGTTTCCTTTAATGTTAATAAGCTGACAACGTTATGCAGAGTTAATGTTATAACAATTGTATGGACAAATTATACTATTTCAAGCAATTAACACGTCAATGTTTACTTATATAGCCCCAAATCACTAGTGTCTCAAAGGGCTGCACAAACAACAACACAAACCACTACGACATCCTCGGTAGGCCCACATAAGGGCAAGGAAAACTCACACCCAGTATTTATAATCACAGTGGAGAATGGGAAGTGATTTGATTTGAGTTTTGATTTTTATTTAGGAATCCCACTAGCTGGTTGTCACAACAACCCATTAGTCTTCCAGGGGTCCACAAACTCAATACAATTACAAGTAAAAGCATGTAATTATAACTACACAATACAGAAAACAATTAAAAACATCAATTAAAAACAAGAAAACAATTTACAGTCACAGAATAATAATTACCATATAAATATAACTACACAATACAAAACCAAACCACAATCATTATCAAGATAACTAATTTACAGACTCAGATAAAATAATACTTTTCTTTTAAAAACCTGTTTACTTTCAATACCGGTGAGAATTTGAGACAGGTTATCCCAAGCGATGCAGCTCTATAAAGAAAAGATTTATGCAAAGTATTCTTCCTGGGACAAGGGAGTACAAAATGCCCCTCACCAGACGCCCCGGTATCATGATTATGTATTGTGCTACTCTTTGTATTGTGCTACGACTTGTTACTGATTTGAAGAATATTAGAGTATTAGCTGACAACCTGTTCTGCACTGTTAGCCAGGAAAGAGAAGCATGCATTTGGTTAACATTGGTTCTTAGTGAACAACACAGAGCCAGCCTTGGTGCCCTATTCTGGACAATATAGAGCTTACTGATCGCACCACTTGCAGTAGACGCCCAGACTGCAGAACAATAGTCAAGATGACACAAGACTAAACTCTTAAAAATCTGACAAAGAAGAGGTGGATCAACAAAAGCAGCACATTTCCTGGAAATACCAACAGCTCTTCCCACCTTTGTAACTACCTGTATATCACTGATCTGATTTGACCAGGATAGAGTGCAGTCCAGCATCACTCCAAGGACCTTGGCATTTCTGACCTGTTGAACTGTTGAAATACCTAGCCTCAGATCCAACTTTGAATCACAAGATAACCCTTGCCAAGTCCCCAATACAATACTTTTTGTTTTTGAGATGTTAAGGACAACTCTGTTACATACTGTCTAGTCATGCACGGCTTCTAGTCCCTCACTCAATACAAGATTAAGTACACCACATGATGGTGCAGCATGGTATAAGGTTGCATCATCAGCATAAAGAACCAATTTGGCACGCCCAGTAGCCCTAGGTAAATCATTGGTGAATATAGAAAAAAGTAAAGGTCCCAGGCAACTTCCCTGTGAAACACCACAATCTAAACTTCTGCTATTAGACAAGCTGCCATTAATATCCACCTGTTGTGATCTTGAGGACAAATAACTCTGTATGCATATAAAAGCCGAAGTATTAAAACCATAACATTTACCTTTCTCAATTACAATAGAGTGGTCAATCACGTCAAATGCAGCACTAAAATCTAACACAGCTCCAACCAACAAAGAATTATCAATAGCAAAAAGCCAATCGTCGGTCATTTGTATAAGAGCAGTGGACGTAGAGTGGCCCGTTCTTTATGCATGTTGAGAATCAGTTGCAAGCCCATTTGATTGAAAATAAGCTTGAATTCGTGCATACACACATTTCTCCAGTATTTTACATAAACCAGGTAGGATGCTTATTGGTCTAAATTGCCCTCATTGAAAGCCAATTTGGTATACTTATGGAGAGGAGTAACCTTTGCCAGCTTCCATATCTTTGGACAAAGGCCCACTTGTAAACATCTATTAAAAATATGACATACAGGCACTGATATGATACCAGCAGTCATTCTCAGTAACTTACTATCCAGGTTGTCTATACGAGCTACTTTGTTGTCCGGAAGAGTGTAGTAACCTCTCAACCTCACTGACATCAACCGGATGAAAATTTAATTCACACCCCTTATTATCCATTATAATATATACTATATAATAGTGAAATGTTTTCTTTTTCCTAAGGGGGGAGTAACAGAAAATATATGAGAAGCACTGATCTACAGTAATCAATGTAGTATAGATTATATACTAATACCATAATTAGTTTTTTTTAAAGTCAGTATTTGTATGGATCCGCCCACATCTTTTTTCATTCAAGAGCCGCTCGCTCAGCTAAGTATCCAGAGATGATATTTTTAAGGAACATCGTTTATTTGCCGCCATGGAGGCAAGCATCGCTGACTTGGAAGTGGCTTTGTGCAAGGAAAGAACATTAGCTGCTAGCAAGAATGCTACATTGTGCTGAAAACATGTTCATTCACTTATCGCTGTCAAATTTGCAGGATAACGCGAGAATGTGTAATCGACATGCATTATCATGATATAACGACAGTAACAAAAGCTCCATTGTCGGACAAATTGACATCATTTACATAGTATATAGTCTATATCGCGCTACTTTACAAATATACAGTACATACAGTATCTATTGTCAAAGTGTTTTTTTCATTAGACAAATGGTGAGTGACTTATTGACAATTAGTTATAAGTCCCGTCGTCTGTGAGCCCTAGTTTATCAACACATCTTTGTCAAATGTTACACATGTGCTACGTTACAGTGGGCAAACTGAATAATAATAATTCAGGGACGGCGTGGCGCAGTGGAAGAGTGGCCGTGCGCAACCCGAGGGTCACTGGTTCAACTCCCACCTAGAACCAACCTTGTCACGTCCGTTGTGTCCTGAGCAAGACACTTCACCCTTGCTCCTGATGGGTGCTGGTTGGCGCCTTGCATGGCAGCTCCCTCCATCAGTGTGTGAATGTGTGTGTGAATGGGTAAATGTGGAAGTAGTGTCAAAGCGCTTTGAATACCTTGAAGGTAGAAAAGCGCTATACAAGTACAACCCATTTATCATTTATAATAACACATCGAGCTGTGTAATTGAGTCAAACAATGAGGCTTACTTTCTGGCATTTGTCAGAAAAATAATAGCACAGTAGTGGTGAAAGTTTTGAAATCATTTCACATGGCTGTGTCTCGCCACTTGACTTAAGTTAGACTGACCATACGTCCTCTATTCCCCGGACATGTCCTCTTTTGGGGGACTGTCCATGGTGTCCGGGCGGGGTTTTTTAAACGCCTCAAATATCCAGCGTTTAGTGTCAAGGTTGTGTGTATTTTGTTAAGATGGTTTAAAAGCAAAACAAATTGTGACGGTATGCGCACGCAGCAACAGCAACAGCGGGGCAGAGAGCGAGAGAGCGAAGTAGTGGAGTGATTGTCAATCAAGACATACTTGGTCAACAGCCATACAGGTCACACTGAGAGTGGCCATATAAACAACTTTAACCCTGTTTCAAATATGCGCCACACTGTGAACCCACACCAAACAAGAATGACAAACACATTTTGGGAGAACATCCGCACCGTAACACAACATAAACACAACAGAACAAATAGCCAGAACCCCTTGCAACACTGACTCTTCCGGGATGCTACAATATACACCCCCGCTAACCCCCACCCCCCCACCTCAACACCGATTATGTCACATCAAATATTCCACACTGAAAAATATTTTTGGTGAAATAATTTGCATATGTTGTGTGTTTGCCATAAAAAAACATAGTTTTGTTTGACAAAAAAGGGCAGAAAACAAACAAACAAAAAATCAACATAAAACAAACTAAAACATTTTTAAATGAGGAATAGATCTGAAGTTGATGTTGACTCCAGAGATTTAAGCGTTTAATATAAAATGTATGTATGCCCTGGCACACTATTATCATAATTTCATGACCGAAGCAAAAAACTTTTTACACTTTTATGCTGAAATGAATACACCAACAACTTACTAAATAAAAACATAGAAAAAACTACCAGCAGCACTAAAATTTAGACCCATGAAGGAAAGAAGAAAGTTAATAAATGTTTGTAACTGAATACATTTACAAATGCATACAAATTTGTCTTCTTTTTATATAATTTCTTTTAATGAATGAAGTAACGTTTATGACAACCTTTATCCAAAATACGATATAGAATGTGAGATATAACAGGACAATACATAAGTTTATAATTTGTTTTCAAAACGCTTACCAAAAATTGGGACCCCAAAAATTTACTGTGGGACCCCATTTTTATAACTTGATGAGGTTCATGGGACCCTATTTTGAAAATTCCTAGCGCCAATATTGCAGTCAACAAAGTAGAAAAAATGCTTTATTTAAATAAATATATTATTTATAAAGCAAGTTCAAGTATCATCGGCAAATGTTCACCTAGTACCGGCCTGGGCACACATATGTGTCCTCTTTTTCGGATTTCAGAATATGGTCAGCCTACTTAAGTATATTCCAGTAACTCCTGGTTTCCTTTATCTAAAAACTACTTTACTGATTCCCTTTTTTTATGTGTAGTCCTTGCCCCCGATGCTCCAGAGGCTCATTAGCAAGATGGTAAAAATGGATGAAAAAGAGTGGGCTTAAAAGAAAAGAAGGAGGGTAAATCCCTCCCAATCACAGCTATCACTTCCTGTGAAGAAAATCGCCTAAATTCCACATGGCTATCCTCATTTTGGACAATTTTTACACTTATCCTGAAAAAAAATCTTGACTATTAATATAGATCTGTTACTGACACTATTGGATTGAATTCCATCTGGTATTAGAAACGATTTAAAACAAATAGTAAAGCTGGACGGTAACTGTTAGCAAGTAGGGGTGCAATGATTCCTCGACATTGCCGACAAAAATCAACAACAAAATTTGTCCGCGACAAATTGATTTGCCCGATAACAGCTGTTGGAGTCATCGCTCGCATTTTTCCGGACTTAATCATGTGCGACGTACGAGATTGGTGACCTGCAGCAACAGGAAGAGAAAAATGGCTGTGGCCACAAGCAACAACACCGAAAGTGAAAACATTGAAAGTAGGGAAACATTTTAACATAAAGCGGACCTTGTTTTTCATCGCAGTACTTTTTTGATGCAGAACCCTTTTAAAGCGGAGGCCTGTCAGACATCTGGAAGATGTGTTAGCTAACTAGCTAACAACAGTGAGATGCATTTGTTTGAAGAATAGATTTAGCTATCATTTTAGCTAAAGTCCATCATCTAAATTGTATATGTAAAAGGGTGTTGTAAATACGTATATTGTATGGTATAATGTTTTAATCTAGTTCTAATTACACAAAATGTGTATGTTAAATGAAAATATCTGATTTTTTTTTTATATTTTGTCAATATGTGGAACCTTTGTTTCACCATGTTCCCCCAACTGCAATAATTGTTGTGACACCTGCCTCTTTTTAAGTGCTGGACATGCCTTTCTACTTTACTGTCTGTCCATGATATCTACATGAGAGGTAGGCGCCTGTGTGATGACAGAAAAGTGTATTTATTGTTTCTTTGAGAACTTTATTTCATTATTCTTTCTTCTTCTGGATCATTGTATTTTGTGTACATGCTTGACATTTGGGAACATTTTGACTCCAACATTTGTATTTCACGTTGTGCAAGTAATGTGCAGCTGAGCAGCAGCCCTGTTGTCGGCTGCGGTTATTAAAACAACTCATCACACAATACAGGAGAAAATAACACCGGTTACATACACTATATACCTGTGTGAATCTTTCTAAAGACATAATCATCACAAAATGGTTGTTTCTTTTTGAGGAAGCTAGCTTTAGGGTTTCTTTTGTTTTGTTTTTTATTGTTAGCATGTCTTTTCCTTACGTACAAATGTAATATATTGTGTTTGTTTTTATCAGTACTTTGCCTGTTATTTCTTTAAAAATCGACAAAAGTTTATTGGAGCTATTATTATTATTATTATTATTATAATTATTAACAGTCAAATGAACAGCACTGTCACAGTATGAATAAATATATCTGAATGAATTAGTCATCTTCATTGCTAAAGTCGGGCAGCAAGGTGATAGAGGGGTTAGTGCGTCTGCCTCACAATACAAAGGTCCTGAGTAGTCCTGGGTTCAATCCCGGGCTCGGGATCTTTCTGTGTGAAGTTTGCATGTTCTCTCCGTGACTGCGTGGGTTCCCTCTGGGTACTCCGGCTTCCTCCTACTTCCAAAGACATGCACCTGGGGATAGGTTGATTGGCAACACTAAATTGGCCCTAGTGTGTGAATGTGAGTGTGAATGTTGTCTGTCTATCTGTGTTGGCCCTGTGATGAGGTGGCGATTTGTCCAGGGTGTACCGCGCTTTTAGCCCTATTGTAGCTGAGATAGGCACCAGCGCCCCCCGCGACCCCAAAGGGAATAAGCAGTAGAAAAATGGATGGATGGATGAATGGCATTGCTGAACTAATTATAGAAACACACGCCTAAAAATGTCTCAAGAAGAATTTAACAGCCGATGGCTAATTTAGAACAACTGAATACGTCATAATCTGATTAGATGACTAATTGCTAAGATAATGGATGATGAGTCGACAATCAATATAGTTAGTCGCAGCTCTACTGGCAAGACAAGCGAAAAGCCATTAGTAGCTGAATTTCAAAGTTATTACATACCAACACTGCGATGAGGTGGTGACTTGTCCAGGGTGTACCTCGCCTTCCGCCTGAATGCAGCTGAGATAGGCTCCAGCGACCCCCTGCTACCCCGAACGGGACAAGCGGTAGATAATGGATGGATGGATGGTTGCTTACCAACAAAATGTCCCAAGGTAGGAAGTTGAAGTTAAAGTACCACTGTTAGTCAAATTACCCTCTGCATTTGACTCATCCCCTTGTTCCACCCCCTGGGAGGTCAGGGGAGCAGTGAGCAGTAGCGGTGGCCGCGCTCGGGGATCATTTTGGTGATTTAACCACCAATTCCAACCCTTGATGCTGACTGCCAAGCAGGGAGGTAATGGGTCCCATTTTTATAGTCTTTGGTATGACCTACCGATCTCAGGGCGGACATTCTAACCACAAGACCACTGAGCTAGGAAAAAGGCTTCTACTACCTCAAACGTTAGGATGAGGGATCTGAAGGAGGAGATCGTTGTAGGAGTGGGGTCTCATGGATGTAAACACTATGCCCCAGGCCCTCACCAACCCGTCCTTCTACTTCCCCCTGGAGTCCATTCTTTATCTTGTTCATATTGCTATGTAATTAATCTGCGGTCAAAAGCCTCTGCGAGCAATCCCAAATTCTCATTGTCATCTGTGCCAAGAGTCATCGTTATCTTCGGGACGTGTGTGAATCTGAAATAATTAGGACTTCCTAAATGCGTGTGTGTGTGTGTGTGTGGGTGCGCGTGTGTGTGCGCGTGTGTGTGAGAGCCAAGTTGACTGCCGTCTCACGGGAGACCACACAAGCCGAAGAGGAGGCTTTGATTTTGCGTAAACAGCGTCACTATTTTGTGTCAGAGACAAAGACTCCTTCCATGTCACTTTTCATCTCCATAAATTCGTCAGGCATGTGGCAGCACTACGAGGGGATGGAAAAAATAATGAAAAAAAGAAAGAAGAAAACAAAACTTGAGCTGGAGATTACTTCTTCTTCATTCGCCTTTTGATGTCGTTACACTTTGATGGTGGGGCTGTGTGTTGAGCTAAGGGCGAAATGTGCATTTAGAACTCTGGCATGTGGCTGAAATGGAAAGGCATGACTGTGACCTTTGCAGGAAATCAAGAGGAAAGTGTTTTCTGTCTCCATTGTTTTCCACTCCCTGCCTCATTTCCCTTCTCCTGCTTCATCTCCCTTCCTGTCATGGTGGTCGAGATGCCAAAAGAAGAAGACAAATCTCCTATAAAAACAAAAAAGACTACACACACATTATATACATATATATATATATATATATATATATATATATATATATATATATATATATATATATATATATATATAATCAAATCAACTTTATTTATAAAGTACATTTAAAATTTACCACAGGGGTAGCCAAAGTGCTGTACAATGGGCAGGATTAAAAGATAATGCGAGGACCGAGCAAACAACACAACACAAACAGAACATGGTAAAAAAAACAAAAAATTAAACATAAAAACAGGGTTACAGCAGGTGTATAATGGGGCGCCATTGCAGGATGGATATCACTCAGTGTTAAAAGCCAAGGAATAAAAGTATGTTTTTAAGAGAGATTTAAAAACAGGAAGAGAGGAGGCTTGTCGAACACTCAGAGGTAGGTCATTCCAGAGCTTGGGAGCAGCAGCGGCGAAAGCTCTGTCACCTCTAAGCTTCAGACTTGTGTCAGGGACCGTCAGTAGCAGCTGATCGGCGGATTTTAGGGATCGAGTGGGGCAGTATATATATATATATATATATATATATATATATATATATATATATATATATATATATATATATATATATATATATATATATATATATATATATATATATATATATATATATATATATATTACGGAAGCTTTACACCAAAGCATAAACAATACTTATTATGTAAACTACAAGGAAGAGTTTTTAAATTGATTGAAAAGAGTGAAATCATTATAGGTCCACTTTAAGTTTTGGGACCAGAAACATTAGCAACACTAGCATAGCTACTTGAGCTACAGTGCTAAAGTTACACTCACATTTAAACAGCAACATTGTGCTAGGCAAGCTTATTTGTTAGAGAAAATAACTAAATCATCAAATGCCTACGTCTGTATCTGACTGACAGTCAGTTGGCAGAGCTGTATTTTAGGATGTGTATCGATGCTTGCATTTCTTTTTTTCCAATAAAGTGGTGGTTATAAAACCAAGGCAGGCTCATGCAGCTCGGGTAGGGTCAGAGGCGGTATCATGTCCACAAAGAAAGAGGTTATTCCTTTATGGGGTCATGAAAAAACGCAATGTCAAAATCAGCTCTTCTCTTCTTCGTTGTATAATGCACAGTTTGGACAAACTTAAAAAGTCCATTAAAGCTGTCCTCTGCAAGACATAACTGCAGTGCTTCAATCTAAATCATCAACACAAGAGGATAAAGCTCAACGCTGAAAGACTGTTCTACAAACTTTCCTGACCAGAGTGAGTAGAGAAGCCTGCAAACAAAACAGGGCCAATATTTGCCCCACGCTAAACTGAGCAAACATGGATAAAGCCAACACAATCGCTGCATAGCCACCTTGTTGTCCTTTCATTTTGCCTGACAACATTCACACCTCCATGCAGGGTGAAGGATAAATCTGACAACATAATCCCATTCTCCCATTTTTTATCCATGCGCTACACCTGTACATTTGTGCAATCTCAGAAAGGACACAGAAAATACACTTTATACTCACTGCAAACCCACCTAAACCATAGAACTGCCTAGCAAATGGCGTGTACCATGATGAGTCCTTTAAGAAATAAGGTAGTACAAAATTCAGGGAAAAATAATTGTCTGCTAAAATGAATCCTAAATTCTATTTATATGTTGTTGTTTTTTTAAATATTACTTCAGTTATACTAGGGTTGTCCATTTCACATCACATTTTTGTCTCCAATACGATTTTTTGGCTTTCCATCCGATCAGATTTTGATTCCAGAACATTGTTTAATTTTACATATTATAGACCTGAAAATAATTTATACCAAGTACCTAAAGTAAACACAATATCAAATTATTATGACGGTTATCTTATACATTTATCATTTGCTAAACAAAATAAAGTGCTAGCGCACAATAACTAAACAAAATGTAAAACTACCTTTGGCTTCCGTTTAAATAATTTTGGTTTTGCCTTCTAAGCTTTACTGTATCGAGACTTACCGTATTTCCCTGACTACAAGCTGCTACTTTTTTTTGACGCTTTGAACCCTGTGGCTTATAAAACTTTTTTTCCGCTAACAGCCACAACGTATTGTTTTCAACAAATAATTTTCATAGAATATCCACAGATACTGAAAAGGTGTGTTATTTCGCCATCTTTTGCACAATTTTTCTCACTGCAGGTGCTGTGAGTTGAACGTCTCCAGTATTCCCTTCTATTGAGTGCATTGAAACGATAGTACAAGTGCCGTGCCGTCTACAAGCCATCCATAGCGTTTTTACTCTTCGTGTTTCTTCATTCATCACATCACGTAACGTTTAGAAATGTTTAAATATGACTAAAACTATTCATACCTACCGGTTCTAAACCATCACGTTTGATATTAGTGTTTAAATGCATATTTGTACGTGATCTCGTAATGTAAGCAAGCTAGCCTAGTTAGAAATAGCTAATATGTCTAGATTAGTCTGTGTTAGTATTATTAACTGATAACGGCATTATTTTTGTATTGTTTCAGTTTCACAAATTCCTCAGTAAATTCGCCAAAATGTCACCGGGGAGTTATTGAGTCTGTTTAGCTGATTGGAGAGCGAGCTTTCGCAACTAGTGGATCCATGATGATGACTTATGTTTTGTTTGATCAGCAGTTTTACTGCTGTGTTACAGACACTGTTTAGAAACAATTATGGTATACAGATAAACATTAATAAAATATTTCTGTGTGAATAATATAGTCTGTTGCTGTTAATATATGGAAAACCTTTTTTTTCTTCTAAAATTTAGTTGTGGCTTGTATGCCAGTGCACTCTGTAGTCTGTACTCTGTAGTCTGGAAAATACAGTACTTCCCAAGTTTTTAAACAACCAACAAAGACAACCCAAAACATTATTTTGAAGTTATAAGGACATTAAAAATAAAAAATATAAATCTAATCAGTTCAGTATATTTTATTTACTAATACTATACTACGTATCAAGTGTATCGACAACTGGTTCAATCACCCCGACTTAAGCGTTTAGTGTCGTCCTGCTCTCTGTGTGTGTAGCTGTTTAGCTATTAATTTTCCTTTAGTCCTCCAATGATAATGGGTACTTGAAATAAACGTTTTTGTTCTGACACACTTCACACTATGGATAGACGTATGTTGCAACGCATGCATCCCCTGCATGCGGTAAATATCGGCAGGGCTTACCAGCCGAATGTTGATGAGTTAAAAAAGGCAACTATTGACCCTTGATCTGATCCCTTGCTATACTGAATCGATGTGGACAAAAGAAAAATGGACATCTGCATCTTCTGTACATTAAACAAAGGATTCACAAAATATTTCAGGAGGAAAGTAAACAAACTGTGTTATTAACTAATGGGATGGTAATGTAATGGAAAATGTCTACTACAGATTAAAATGTAGGCTACAAGAGGCACAAATGTTAGACAAAGACAATTGATGCTAGTCTTTAATAATCTAGGATTCCAGAATTATATGTCGGACACCTGTCGGCACTAGTCTTGTCAGGGCGCAGGTCAAAACGCGAAGGCCAAACCAGTGACCAAACCCTCTCTGGGCTCTACAGAGAGATATCTGCAATATATCTGTGTAGCATTACATCAGCAGACGCTTCAACACAGAGGGAACATTGGTTCTTTTTCCCACTCAGACTATTTCCTCCCACTTGTTACGTTGAAGAAAGAGTTCCAAACACTTTAGTGACATTTTGGGGTCGTTTCCGTCTTATTTTCCACATTTTGCTGATCAGTCCTGTTATCCCTTCGCCCTCTACCTAAATAAATGCCTGCAGGCAGATTTAAAATCTGGGTTGTTACAGTTTCGTCTGACAAAGTGATGTAAATAAAAATGCCGTGTAGAAAAAAATCCTATCTGCTGTAATTGAATACATATTACACAGTGTAGAAAAAGGACACCAACCTTTCTGACTGAGTGTGTGCATGTACAGTAGGTTCCATATTGTAGTATTCTTTCTAAATGTAATATAAGTCACAGAGGTACAACTATAGAGTATTGGAAGTGTGTCATCTGAAATTTAGCCTTGATGCTGAAAATAAACAATAGAAAAGTCCTTTTAGTGAGGCCTACTGGGAACTCACCATTTTGTGTATCTTTGGCTTTTATGCTTATGAGTTTGCCTATCCCTGTCTGCGGTAGTGTGTGTATCTTAGACTATGTGTACACTAAGTTGGATAACCCCTTAAACAAACAATTATTTAGCTTAAGCGTCGTGTCAGCCACACTAAATCATTGTTTAAGATAACCCTTTCTTGGATCATTTTTTACAGAGGTAAGTGCGCTGTGTATTTCTTGAATCTCTGGGTTTTAGCTTTGTATGGACTTATTGACCGTTCACAAACTGAGTTCGGAGAGGAAGTGAAGTCAGAAAGACCGCGCCCCACACAGGAAGTGACGTCAGAAAGAACACGCCACAGCCAGCTTCATAACAACCGGAGCTAACCATTGGAAAGATGGAGGCGAGTAATCCAGACATGCTCATATTTCTCATTCTTCTACATCAGGGGTCGGCAGCCCGCGGCTCCGGAGCCGCATGTGGCTCTTTGGTCACTCTGATTTGGCTCAGCTGCATAATCAACGAATGGTCAGGATGTTTCCGGAGTTTGGTGCCTCTCCCGGGAATCACTCGGGGACAACATTCTCCGGTCTTCACCCGGTCTACAATATTGAGTGCGTGCCGTGATGGATATACTTTAAACTTCCTCTTTAACATGTTGTCGTGCCTGCTTTTATACAATGCTATCTGCTTGTCAGCCGGTCGCATGCTATACGCAGCTCTTATCAACTCACGCACATACCTGCGAGGCATACTTGTTCAACAGCCATAGAGGTTACACTAAGGGTTGTAATATAAACAACTTTAACACTCTTACTAATATGTGCCACACTTTGAACCCACACTAAACAAGAATGACAAACACATTTCAGGAGAACATCCACACTGTAAGACAACATAAACACAACAGTACAAATACCCACAATCCCATGCATCTCTGACTCTTCCTGGCTATGTTATACACACCCGCGAACACCAAACCCCGCCCCCCCAACCCCGCCCACCACAACCCACCCTCAGAGGGGGTGTTGGTGCTAGCGGGTGAGTATAATAGATACTTTGAGAATTCGGGAACCTCCGGAAAATATGGGAGGGTCGGCAAGTGTAATGCATTTATTTATACATGGTTGATTTATGTAGGCTAGTAAGGTACCTTACTAGCCTACATGAATCAACCATTTATAAATACACATCAGTAGGCTAAATGAACCTCTTCAATATAAGTGTAATGCTGTCAAGCGGCATTCATGTAAAACTCGCGGTCCGCACTAACAGTAAATTCTGTCATTAAGGTGCGGGCCGCGTGTCTGAGACCCTTGGTTTATCCATAGCACAAAGCAAAAAAAAACAACTCTGTATGCAGTGTTATTTCATTTTAAATTTCAAAAGAGTTTTGCGGCTCCCATTGTTTTCTTTATTTTGTGAAACGGGTCAAAATGGCTCTTTGGGTGGTAAAGGTTGTTGACCCCTGTTCTACATGTACAGAGGCTTGTGGAAATCACACATGAATACTTTGACAGAAAGCAATTGCAGCTATTTCAGATACTGTAATTCTCAGACGGCAAGAGAACTTTCGCATGTCCAGGTCAGCTGTGATTCAACTTACCCAAAAAACTTTGTCCATTTGTCGAAAGGGAGACAACGAGAATGCGGGCTCCCGTGGATGTGATAAAAAAAGGTAGCGTGTGATTTGTATTACCTGGCCGTCGAGGGAAGACTACGGAACACATTGATGTATCAGTTATTGTCTGCCATGTACGTCGCAGACTTAACGTCTAGGTCCAGAGTATATAAAGTCACCAAAAACAAATGGACAATGAAGGTGAAGGCAAAGTGAGGCGTATCCTGACCAGATATCTAGATCTGTAGATTGATTGTTGTCAAATGCTCTTTGTCACATAGTTTACTTTTACATGTCCATTAAATATTTTATTAATTTATGATGGCTAAGGTGTGATTCACTACAATAGGGCCCCACATCACACTGGATTCCGGTTAATTGAAATACCACAACAGTGTATATGGTTCAGTTAAGATATATTTAATTTAAGAACTTTCAATCAAAGCAACACTGGAGGTGACTGTAAAGTGCGCATTTTCTGAGCATGTGTACTAGATAGCAGAGGTGTGGACTCGAGTCACATGACTTGGACTCGAGTCAGACTTGAGTCATGATTTTGCTGACTTTGGACTCGACTTGACAAAATGTAAAAAGACTTGCAACTCGACTTTGACTTTAATATCAATGACTTGGGACTTGACTTGGACTTGAGCCTTTTGACTTGACATGACTTGCAACTTTCCCCAAAACTCAACGATTAAAAAGTTATTCAGGATCGCTCCGTATCTTCTGTTGTGTACGCGTGTTTGTCAACATGTGTGCGATGACAGCCTGTGCGCTACCTGTCAGTACAACAGCCAATCAAATTACCACCACGTTATTTTCGTCACACAGCATTCATTCAATCAAATTGCTGTAAAACCAAGCAGAACTGCTCTCAAACAACAGAAGAATAAGTGAGGAAAATTATGCCATAAAGTGTTTCGTTGGGGTATTAAAACTACGGCTTGGTCAACAAAACAGGAATTGCCGTATGCAAAACATGCGGTTGGAAGATTACAGTCGGAGACGCAACAACTTCCAACTTCGTTCGACATTTGAAGTTGCACAAAGAAGGGTACGTTTTGAATGTAAGCTAACGTTTATTGGCTGAGTAACGTAATTTTTTTTTGTTGTGTAGTTAAATCAGTGAGGCTGTAAACTCACTGCTAACTTTATAACCATAGACATCTTATAAGTAGCAGAGCATCGAGCGCTACTGCCTGTTGCCGCTGACGTGACGCGCGGCCGCCATCTTGGAGTGGTGATCCGGTCCACTCAGGGCAATTCATTTGGCAGGAGTAATTAACTGTCAGCACATTTAATTCATATTACCTCACTGAATACCACTGATACTCACGCGCTTTTTTGTCATACGTGTAACTATGATAAAGGACACATGTCTTGGCGTGTTAATAGTTTTCTTAACAGTAATAGAATATTCTTATATGCTATAAGTGACCAGACGTCTGAGATCAAAACTGGGAATATAATCCCAGAGAAGGGGAAAAAACAGTCAGCTATTTTTAAGTTAAAGAAACAATATGATTAGGTTGTATATACATGCGTATATCCGACATAAACAATGTATGAATACATTAGATATGTATATATCTTACGGACCTATAGACCAGTGGTTCTCAAATGGGGGTACTTGAAGGTATGCCAAGGGGTACATGATATTTTTTTAAATATTCTAAAAATAGCAACAATTCAAAATCCTTTATAAATATATTTACTGAATAATACTTCAACAAAATATGACTGTAAGTTCATAAACTGTGAAAATAAATGCAACAATGCAATATTCAGTGTTGACAGCTACATTTTTTGTAGACATGTTCCATAAATATTGATGTTAAAGATTTCTTTTTTGTGAAGTAATTTTTAGAATTAAGTTCATGAATCCAGGTGGATCTCTATTACAATCCCCAAAGAGGGCACTTTAAGTTGATTACTTTTATGTGTAGAAATCTTTATTTAAAATTGAATCACTTGTTTATTTTTCAAAAAGTTTTTAGTTATTTTTACATCTTTTTTTTTCAAATAGTTCAAGAAAGACCACTACAAATGAGCAATATTTTGCACTGTTATACAATTTAATAAATCAGAAACTGATGACATAGTGCTGTATTTTACTTCTTTATCTCTTTTTTCAACCAAAAATGCTTTGCTCTGATTAGGGGGTATTTGAATTAAAAAAATGTTCACAGGGGGTACATCACTGACAAAAGGTTGAGAACCACTGTTATAGACTTATACTCTGTTGCTGCAAAAGCAGAGAGTTTATTCTGTCTTGACACTTTGTATTGCTATTTTCTATTACATTCTTCCCTTAAATGATCATGTTTACAGTGATTATTTTGTATGTATTTTTCATGTATGTTGCTTTGGATAAAAGTGTCTGCCAAATACTTAAACATGTATAAACACCTGGAAGTCTTTATTTCAGCTAAAACCACCAATCTGTTTCACTGGATTCAGAATAAAACCAAATTCTGTCTTACCCAACAAAGTTAGTGTTTGAATATTGTTACTTGAAGACTTATCTGTGGTTACAATAAAATGAGAATGCATCATAATCAGTGGCGGCTAGTGAATTTTGTTTTAGGTGGACCTGAAAGTTTGTAAACCACCTGTAGGGGGGTCATCCTCCCCCAGAAGATTTCTTTGTGATTTTCACATACAAATATTGTAGTTCTTTGCTCCTGCTTAACTCTGTGGTAATATTATTTTCAAAAAATACAACCAATAGTATGTTAATGTTAAATCTTACTTGTGAAAAGTAATCCCCCAATTCCAATTTTCAACAGTCCGCTCATTTGAGCAGGAAAACGCTGAATACCAGCCCAGCATCTTTGTTTTCTACCTGTCAACTGTCAGTTTAGGCTGCTTGCCGGCTCGTCATCACCACTTCAAGATGGCGGCCAAATTTCTTGCGTCACGGCAGCTAATTCTGCGTCTACTTATAAGATGTCTATGGTTATAACGTCATTGCAAACACGGCAATCTGTTGCGTCCACTGCAGTTCGCTACCTTATTCATACTTTTTGTCAAGTGATTTTTTTTTTAAGCAGGGTTGCATGAGTTACCTACACATAACGTTATGTTAGTCAATGTATCACAAACAGTAACGTAACGTTAGACGGCGGTCAGCAGCACTGCATATTTTAGCCACCTACAAAAAGACAAACATAGTCAAATAAAGGTCAGTTAAAATGTATACTATATTAAGAATATGTGTACATATTCCATAGAGCCCTGACATCTAAAAAGTACAGCACTGTTCATTGTTATGTTCATGTATTTGTTATGTTTTTTATGTGTACGCACACATAAACACATATATAGTGTGAGATGAGATCAATGAGATAAGGTAAGAACAGGATAGAAACTGCTGTGGAACTAGTTACAATGCAATATCCCATGGAAATACAATGTTAACACTTTTGTGCAAATAAGTACAGTTGCACTTGTTTTTTGAAATGTGTTTATACTTTAAAGGAATTAGTTAAATGTTTAGAATAACTGGTTAATGGTGCTATTATGAAGTGCAATGTCAGCACTGTTTTTTTTAAATAATAAATACATACAGCGTTTTAAAAGCATACACATCTCAGCTCCATCCTATCTTGCCGATTGTATTGTACCATATGTCCCGGCAAGAAATCTGCGTTCAAAGGACTCCGGCTTATTAGTGATTCCCAAAGCCCAAAAAAAGTCTGCGGGCTATAGAGCTTTTTCATTTCGGGCTCCAGTACTCTGGAATGCCCTCCCGGTAACAGTTCGAGATGCCACCTCAGTAGAAGCATTTAAGTCTCACCTTAAAACTCATTTGTATACTCTAGCCTTTAAATGGACTCCCTTTTTAGACCAGTTGATCTGCAGTTTCTTTTCTTTTTGTTCTATGTCCCACTCTCCCTTGTGGAAGGGGTCCGGTCCGATCCGGTGGCCATGTACTGCTTGCCTGTGTATCGGCTGGGGATATCTCTGCGCTGCTGATCCGCCTCCGCTTGGGATGGTTTCCTGCTGGCTCCGCTGTGAACGGGACTCTCGCTGCTGTGTTGGATCCGCTTTGGACTGGACTCTCGCGACTGTGTTGGATCCATTATAGATTGAACTTTCACAGTATCATGTTAGACCCGCTCGACATCCATTGCTTTCCTCCTCTCCAAGGTTCTCATAGTCATCATTGTCACCGACGTCCCACTGGGTCATTATTGTCACCGATGTCCCACTGGGTGTGAGTTTTCCTTGCCCTTATGTGGGCCTACCGAGGATGTCGTAGTGGTTTGTGCAGCCCTTTGAGACACTAGTGATTTAGGGCTATATAAGTAAACATTGATTGATTGATTGATTGATTGATATACACATGGGGAGGCAGGGGTGGCTCAGAGACAGTTAAATGGCAATAGATTTTCCCACATAATGTCACGAAAAACCACATGTTCCAAAGCAAGCGTTTCAAAAGTGGAGGAAACAAGTAAAGGCGATGATAGATTTTTGTGTTCATTAACAGCGTCCAGAGACATACACTATATGGCCAAAAGTGTTTAGCCACCCATCCAAATGATCAGAATCAGGTGTCCTAATCACTTAGCCCTGGTGTAAAAAATCAAGCACTTAGGCATGAAGATTTTTTCCACAAACATTTGTGAAAGAATTGGCCGCTCTCAGGAGCTCAGTGATTTCTAACAAGGAACTGTCATAGGATGCCACCTGTGCAACAAATCCAGACGTGAAATTTCCTCGCTCCTAAATATTCCAAAGTCAACTGTCGGCTTTATTATAAGAAAATGGAAGAGTTTGGGAACAACAGCAACTCAATGGTAGGCCACGTAGACGGACATAGAGGGGTCAGCGGATGCTGAAGCGCATAATGCAAAGAGGTTGACGACTTTCTGCACAGTCAGTTGCTACAGAGCTCCAAACTTCATGTGACTTTCCAATGAACCCATGTACAGTACGCACAGAGCTTCATGGAATGGGTTTCCATGGCCGATCAGCTGCATCTAAGCCATACATCACCAAGTCCAATGCAAAGCGTCAGATGCAGTGGTAAAGCAGGCCACCACTGGACTCTAAAGCAATAGAGACGCTGTCTCTGGACTGATGAATCACCCTATTCCATCTGGCAATCTGATGGACGAGTCTTGGTTTGGAGGTTGCCAGGAGAACGATACATTTCAGACTCCATTGTGCCGAGTGTGGAGTTTGGTGGAGGAGGAATTAAGGTGTGGGGTTGTATTTCAGAAGTGGGGCTTGGCCCCTTAGTTCCAGTGAAAGAACCTTTGAATGCTCCAGGATACCAAAACATTTTGGAAAATTCCATGCTGCCAACCTTGTGGGAACCGCCCTTCCTCTTCCAACATGACTGTGCACCAGTGCAGAAAGAAAGGTCCATTAAGACATGGATGACAGAGTCTGGTGTGGATGTACTTGACTGGCCTGCACAGAATCCTGACCTGAACCCGATAGAACATCTTTGGGATGAATTACAACGGCAAGTGCAAAGGCTTCTTGACCAACATCAGTGTGTGACCTCACCAACGCGCTTTTGGAAGAATGGTCGAAAATTCCTATAACCACACTCTTCAACCTTGTGGACAGCCTTCCCAGAATTGTTGAATCTGTAATAGCTGCAAAAGGTGGACCGACATCATATTGAACCCTATGGGCTAGGAATGGATGGCACTTCAAGTTCATATGTTAGTCAAGGCCGGTGGCCAAATACTTTTGGCAATATAGTGTATATTACTTCTTATTTAATAGTTAAAAAGTCCACATTGCACAAAATGAGACCTTTAAAAACTCAATGATTGTGATCCTTCCTCTAGTGGGATGCTTTGTGTGTGACTGTGTATATTGACTGTATGTGCACTGAAGAGATAACGACAAGAAAACCATATGAATGTAGTCGAGCTGACAACTTTGCCAGCATGCATCATTGCCTGTCACTACACAAGCGTGCACGTGCACACACCTCAACCTACATTTGAAATGTATTCACATGACACCTGAGCCTCGCGACACCACCTGCCGGCCGACAGAGTGATGCAGGTAGCACACAACTAAGTATATACCAGCAAGCTGCAAGTGTGAACAGGTAAGGTGTTTGACGTCGTTAAAACAAAACACACTTGTAAAAAACGCTTTTCTCTTCAATGCAAAGCCTGTGTCCAAATAGATGAAACCTTCAAGGGGATTTGACCAAGTATGATAACGGTCGTACTATCACAGTAAATGTGGGTTGAATTGCCAGTAATATATTTTTTTTATTATTAAAAAAAGCTAATAAAAGGTAGCTGTCTGTCCTTATCAGTGTATCGGTGCTAAAATATCCAATAAAGACACAGAGAGGAGAGGCAGACTGCAAAGTATTATGACATTGTCGCCGTGTGTATAAATATATATATATATATATATATATATATATATATATATATATATATATATATATATATATATATATATATATATATATATATATGTCTTAATGAAATTAGGCAAGGCAAAGCAAGGCAGCTTTATTTGCACCGATGAAGGACACAGCAAGCTGCGAGAACTATATATATAAATATATCAAATCCTCGAAAAAATTGTTGCAGAGGAGCTAAATGAACATTTAGCGTCTAACAATCTATGTGAAACCTTTCAATCCGGTTTCAGGGCAAATCACTCTACGGAGACAGCCCTCGCAAAAATGACCAATGATCTATTGCTAACGATGGATTCTGATGCGTCATCTATGTTGCTGCTCCTCGATCTTAGCGCTGCTTTCGATACCGTTGATCATAATATTTTATTAGAACGTATCAAAACACAAATTGGTATGTCAGACTTAGCCCTGTCTTGGTTTAACTCTTATCTTACTGATAGGATGCAGTGCGTCTCCCATAACAATGTGACCTCGGACTACGTTAAGGTAACATGTGGAGTTCCCCAGGGTTCGGTCCTTGGCCCTGCACTCTTCAGCATCTACATGCTGCCGCTAGGTGACATCATACGCAAACACGGTGTTAGCTTTCACTGTTATGCTGATGACACCCAACTATACATGCCCCTAAAGCTGACCTACATGCCGGATTGTAGTCAGCTGGAGGCGTGTCTTAATGAAATTAAACAATGGATGTCCGCTAACTTTTTGCAACTCAACGCCCAAAAAACGGAAATGCTGATTATCGGTCCTGCTAGACACCGACCTCTATTTAATAATACAACTTTAACATTTGACAACCAAACAATTAAACAAGGCGACTCGGTAAAGAATCTGGGTGTGATCTTCGACCCAACTCTCTCCTTTGAGCCACACATTAAAAGCGTTACTAAATGGCCTTCTTTCATCTCCGTAATATCGCTAAAATTCGCTCCATTCTGTTCACTAACGATGCTGAGATCATTATCCATGCGTTTGTTACGTCTCGCCTCGATTACTGTAACGTATTATTTTCGGGTTTCCCCATGTCTAGCATTAAAAGATTACAGTTGGTACAAAATGCGGCTGCTAGACTTTTGACAAGAACAAGAAAGTTTGATCATATTACGCCTGTACTGTCTCACTTGCACTGGCTTCCTGTGCACTTAAGATGTGACTTTAAGGTTTTACTACTTACGTATAAAATACTACACGGTCTAGCTCCAGCCTATCTTGCCGATTGTATTGTACCATATGTCCCGGAAAGAAATCTGCGTTCAAAAGACTCTGGCTTATTAGTGATTCCCAAAGCCCAAAAAAAGTCTGCGGGCTATAGAGCGTTTTCAATTCGGGCTCCAGTACTCTGGAATGCCCTCCCGGTAACAGTTCCAGATGCCACCTCAGTAGAAGCATTTAAGTCTCACCTTAAAACTCATTTGTATACTCTATCCTTTAAATAGACTCCCTTTTTAGACCAGTTGATCTGCTGTTTCTTTTCTTTTTCTCCTATGTCCCACTCTCCCTTGTGGAGGGGTTCCGGTCCGGTGGCCATGGATGACGTACTGGCTGTCCAGAGTCAGGACCCAGGATGGACCGCTTGTCCAGAGTCGGGACCCAGGATGGACCGCTCGCCTGTGTATCGGCTGGGGACATCTCTGCGCTGCTGATCCGCCTCCGCTTGAGATGGTTTACTGCTGGCTCCGCTGTGGAGGGGACTATCGCTGCTATGTTGGGTCCGCTTTGGACTGGACTCTCGCAGCTGTGTTGGATCCACATATGTGGGGTTGCCCACATATGTGGTCCTCTCCAAGGTTCTCATAGTCATCGACGTCCCACTGGGTGTGAGTTTTCCTTCCCCTTATGTGGGCTCTACCGAGGATGTCGTAGTGGTTTGTGTTGTGGTTTGTGCAGCCCTTTGAGACTCTAGTGATTTAGGGCTATATAAGTAAACATTGATATATATATGTATATATATATATATATATATATATATATGTATATATATATATATATGCATGTATATATATATATATATATATATATATATATATATATATATATATATATATATATATATATATATATATATATATATGTATATTAGAGTTGTACCGATATCAATATTTTTGTAGCGGTACTAAAATGTATTTCAATACTTTGATACTTTTCTAAATAAAGGGGACCACAAAAAATCTTACGATACATTAAACATATGATTCTTATTGCAATCAAAGAACAATTTTGTCCTTAAATGAAATAGTGAAGATAATAGAGAAGTTGTCTTTTAGTTGTATGTAAGCACACAAAGGCTCCTAATTAGTTTGCTGACGTATGTAGTAACATATTGTGTCACTTATCATTATTTTGTCAAATATATGACGGACAAGCTGTAAAAATTGATTTTTAATCCACTTCTTCATTTACTGTTAATAGCTGAACAAGCTAGTACGGTTACTTTTAGATCTCCAACCCAGATCACACCTCACTCTAACCCACTTCTCCAAAGTGGGCTGGCTCAGGGTTGAGTACAGAGCAGAACAACTTGTACTGAGCCTAGTCTATGAAATCCGCTACACCTCCCTGATACCGAAGTACATGTCAAACTACTTCCTTAACGTAAATGACCACCATAACCACAACACCAGTGCGAGCGTCACAAACCACGTTAAACCCAGATTCCGATCTAAAAAAGGTCTTGACTCATTCTTTTTCTATGCCACATCAATGTGGAATGCACTCCCTACAGGTGTAAAAGTAAGTGCATCTCTACATTCCTTCAAAACCGCTCCAAAACCACAACTCTAGGCAACTTCAACCCTTTACTAATACCCTCCTCCATTCACATCCCATGTCTCCGTATTATAATTAACTTAATGTAAATAATCAAATGTACTTCTAATGTATATACTTGTTCTTATGCTATCTGAACTCACTATGTTCTCTGCTCGCTGTACATATCCTACTAAGTAAGACCTACACTGTTTCAATGTCCATTTCTCTGTTGATGCAATTGTGGATGACTCAACCAAAACTCCGGATTCCACCCCCCGGATTGTAAATATTGTAAATAATTCAATGTATATACTATGATGATTAACCTGTGTGATGACTGTATTATGCTGATAGTATATATTTGTACTATGAATTGATTAACGTGGACCCCGACTTAAACAAGTTGAAAAACTTATTCGGGTGTTACCATTTAGTGGTCAATTGTACGGAATATGTACTGAACTGTGCGATCTACTAATAAAAGTTTCAATCAATCAATCAATGGTTATGTACTATCTACACTTATTATTGTTGTTTGAATACTTAACCTTAGTTTTGCATGATATCACAATTTAGGTATCGATCTGATACCAAGAGGTTACAGGATCAATCATTGGTCATATTCAAAGTCTTCATGTGTCCGGAGACATATTTCCTGAGTTTATAAACACAACATGAATTTTGAAAAACATTTTGTGATGATAAAAATATCGATGTAATCATTGTAGTATCGACGAGATACGCTCTCGTACCTGCTTGGTATCATTACAGTGAATGTCAGGTTTGGATCCACCAATAGTATTTGTTTACATTCACGAGCGCTATCTTTTGTTAGCGGTAACGTTGGTGAGCTAGTGTATCCTCCGACGGTGTTTAGGAGCCATTTTGGGGTCTTTACATAAACACACAAATGGAAACAAAACGGCACGCCTCGCGCATTCATATATACCAGCATGCACCGTGCACTTTTTCGTCTACGGGGGTAAATGAAGTCGGCGGCTGCTTACCGTAGTTGCGAGACCTGTTGTGGCTCAATATTGGTCCATATATAAGGCGCACCGGATTATAAGGCGCACTGTCAACTTTTGAGGATATTGGAGGTTTTTAGGTGCGCCTTATAGTGCGAAAAATACTGTAAGTTTGTGAATCGAGTTTCCATTGAGTGGGCTTCCTCCTCTAATCATATCAAAAATCCACGCCTGGATGCCATTATGTGTACTCACACTAGCTAAATGTATGGTATGAATGGCGTGGTGTGAGTATGTATGCTAATGACCGAGTTTATAACGAGCATATTTGTCCAATAGACGTTATCAAAACTGAGTCAAATTAACCGCACTTTGTCATTGTGATGCTGGGAATCAATTACTCAAAAGGTCTCATTTGCAAAAAAATGTGCTTTTGCATAAAAACAAACGCAGCTGGTGACTTGTGTTTGCTTGCTTCTCTCCTGAACTCTGTCGACCGCCATTTGTCCCTCTCGCTCTCACTCACTCCCCTTTTCCTGCTCTCGTCCTGTGCAACATAAAGATGGATGACATCCTGTTTGCGTGTAAAAATAACAGCGGTGTGCGCCTAATTGCTCTTCATGTGCCTGATAAACGTCTACATTTATATTAATTTGATTCCGCGCCGTGCGGCTTCTGTTTGCAGGGCGCGTGTCAACATGCAATAATTGCACAGAGGTAACACATAATGGAAACAGATGACTGCGGCAAATTGACTTGTTGTGTTTGGTTCCTGTAAATAAAGACGCAGGGAAGGAACATCAACACGTCACATGGCTGTAGGGAGGTCGTTGCGGGTCGACAACGTGCTCGTACCCACACGAGTAAACGACGATTTAGCAAGGTGACAACAAGCATGACACAAAATTCAGACTTCGATATAATCCGCCTGCATCTTGAAGGCTTCTTTGCTTGGAGATAGTGTCAAGCAGCAAGATCAAATGTGAGATAGGTGAAGTGCGTATGCTAATGACACGGTGCAGTATGTGTGTGCGTGTTACATTGAAGGGCTCTTATCTCTCAATGAGGATTAGAGAGCATAAAAAAGGCAAATAGTGTGTTTGTGTGTAAGTGTGTGTGTGTGTCACCCAGTATGCACGCACACGCACACACACACAAACACACACACACACACACACACACACACACACACACACACACACACACACGCAGTAGTAGACAACAATCTAGCAGAGGTAATGGGCCGTAGACGGCTCAATGTTCACGCTTCAGGCTGCCAAAATGCGATCATTGGGCCTCGTTGTGATCATCGCAGTGAAGAGGACGACAATTTGTCGACGCTGATAACTTCATGTCATAGCTGCAGATGGACCGAGGCTGTGTCCGCATCAACAGGTGGATAATTAAAAAAACTACTGTATATTTGAACACTTTCTGGGGCTTGGTAACTACTTTTTTGTTGGAATACTGTTGCAAGTTTCTCCTCACTTGAGGTCGATAAATGTATTCTTTGCTTTCTTCCTCAAGTGGCCAAAAATGATGGAAAACCAGAAAAAAATATATATATTGAATTTAATATTTTTGTCGTCCTTCTGTATTGCGTTATATGGGATAATAGTCCAACGATCCATCCATTTTTCTACCGCTTATTCCCCCCGTCCTTGCACGCTACACCGCCACAACAAAGACGACGGGGAGAAGAGCTGTCGAAGGTGAGTCATGCTAATAAGAAGACGACTTGAATATGGTCTGTAAAAAATATCTATGCAACATTTTGATAAAATAACCACCATTACATGTTATGTAGACCACAAGGAAGTGTTTGGAATTTAGAAAAAAAAATCATAATGTGACCCCTTTAATACGCTTTATAATCCGAAGACGTAATCCTGAATAGATCCGCTCCTCGGCAGTGCGCCTTATAATCCAGTGCACCCTATGGTCCAGAAAATAGAATACATACAAATGTCATTCATGGTGACCAACTAGTAGTGTTTTTTTATTTTTGGATGACTTTGAATCTATTAATTTCACCTAAGAAATGAGCCGGGTTTCATCAAAAACCATCGAGGTCCAACCACATGAGGATCACTCTTTGAATCGGCTACCATATGCTATTGTGCCATGCCTTGGCGCACCTCTTCCAGCACTTAAACTGCCCAACTGTGTCGGACTTGAGATGCTACAATTGGCCTCATTTAGGCCCCGTTCACGCAGAACACCAAGTCTGATTTTTTTGCCAGTCTAAATGCTTCAAAGTGCTTCAAATCTTAACTGTTCGCATCAGATTCAGGCCACATCAGGAGGTAGTCCAAATCCGATTAGAATCTGGTCTTTTCAAATGTGACTTCAGTCAAAATAGCAATGCGACCTGAATGCGAAATGAACCGTATGTGACTTGTACATCACTAGTCAATAGTGTGCAAAATCGAAGCAGTGGTGTATTTTCTTACAACCCTAACGTTGATACACACTAATGTCCGTGTTTCCCTTACTTAACAGTCATAGAAAGATTGGAAACCCACCAAATGAATATCCATTCCTACAATATATTTATTTGCACGTAAACACTGGTTTTTAAGGGGTGGCGACAATATCCATATGGCTACTTTTACAAACCCCGTTTCCATATGAGTTGGGAAATTGTGTTGGATGTAAATATAAACAGAATACAATGATTTGCAAATCATTTTCAACCCAAATTCAATTGAATGCACTACAAAGACAAGATATTTAAAGTTCAAACTCATAAACTTTTTTATTTTTTTGTTGCAAATAATAATTAACTTAGAATTTCCTGGCTGCAACACGTGCCAAAGTAGTTGGGAAAGGGCATGTTCACCACTGTGTTACATCACCTTGTCTTTTAACAACACTCAATAAATGTTCGGGAACTGAGGAAACTAATTGTTGAAGCTTTGAAAGTGGAATTCTTTCCCATTCTTGTTTTATGTCGAGCTTCAGTCGTTCAACAGTCCGGGGTCTCCGCTGTCGTATTTTACGCTTCATAATGCGCCACACATTTTGATGGGAGACAGGTCTGGACTGCAGGCGGGACAAGAAAGTACCCGCACTCTTTTTTTTACGAAGCCATGTTGTTGTAACATGTGCTGAATGTGGCTTGGCATTGTCTTGCTGAAATAAGCAGGGGTCCATGAAAAAGACGGCGCTTAGATGGCAGCATATGTTGTTCCAAAACCTGTATGTACCTTTTAGCATTAATGGTGCATTCACAGAAGTGTAAGTTACCCATGCCTTGGGCACTAATGCACCCCCATACCATCACAGATGCTGGCTTTTGAACTTTGCGTCGATAACAGTCTGGATGGTTCGCTTCCCCTTTGGTCCGTATGACACAATGTCGACAGTTTCCAAAAACAATTTGAAATGTGGACTCGTCAGACCACAGAACACTTTTCCACTTTGCATCAATCCATCTTTGATGATCTCGGTCCCAGAGAAGCTGGCGGCGTTTCTGGATGTTGTAGATAAATGGCATTCGCTTTGCATAGTAGAGCTTTAACTTGCACTTACAGATGTAGCGACAAACTGTATTTTGTGAAAGTGGTTTTTTGAAGTGTTCCTGAGCCCATGTGGTGATATCCTTTAGAGATTGATGTCGGTTTTTGATACAGTGCCTTCTGATGGATCGAAGGTCACGGTCATTAAATGTTGGTTTCCGACCGTGCCGCTTACGTGGAGTGATTTTTCCAGATTCTCAGAACCTTTTGATGATATAATGGACCGTAGATGTTGAAATCCCTCAATTTCTTGCAATTGCACTTTGAGAAACGTTGTTCTTAAACTGTTTGACTATTTGCCCACGCAGTTGTGGACAAAGGGGTGTACCTCGCTCCATCCTTTCTTGTGAAAGACTGAGCATTTTTGGTAAGCTGTTTTTATACCCAATCATGGCACCCACCTGTTTCCAATTAGCCTGCACACATGTGGGATGTTCCATATAAGTGTTTGATGAGCATTCCTCAACTTTATCAGTATTTATTGCCACCTTTCCCAACTTCTTTGTCACGTGTTGCTGGCATCAAATTCTAAAGTTAATGATTATTTGCAAAAAACCTGTATATGGGTTGAAAATGATTTGAAAATCATTGTATTCTGTTTATATTTACATCTAACAAAATTTCCCAACTCATTTGGAAATGTGGTTTGTATTTTATTTCGAAGTAGTAGCGAATTGCTTGATCATTCACGGAATACGGTCAACTTCCTTTGTTAAAGTACCAATGATTGTCACACACACACTAGGTGTGATGAAATCTGTCCTCTGCATTTGACCCATCCCCTTTTTCACCCCCTGGGAGGTGAGGGGAGCAGTGGGCAGCAGCGGTGCTGCGCCCGGGAAACATTTTTGGTCAGTTAAACCCCAATTCCAACCCTTGAAGCTGAGTGCCAAGCAGGGAGGTAATGGGTCCTATTTTTATAGTCTTTGGTATGACTCGGCCGGGGTTTGAACTCACAACCTACCGATCTTAGGGCGGACACTCTAACCACTAGGCCACTGAGTAGGTCGGCCACTGAGTAGGTTTATCAATGTTTTTATACATGTCATTATTTTGGATCTCATTAGATTAAGGATGCATGTCTATCTAATGTTGTCGTAACAAATATATGGACATCCTTACAGAGTGAGCCACACCAGGTTCATCAAGCCCGAATCGAACCAACAGCGCCAAGGCCCACAGTGCGTGTCACAGATTGTTTGGCTTAGATAACGTTTAGGCACAGCTAGCACCTGCAGCGTCACCTCTTTTTTCGGGTAATACTTCAATCCAAAAACCCAGCAGGTTTTAACGCCCCAGTTGGAAAAAATACAAAACTTTGAAAAGGTAAAGAAATACTGTGTGCGATGAACTGCCATCTGATGAATATTTTAGCACACAAAATGTTTATCGTGCAGAAGAACACTCTGAGATTGTCTTATTTTGCTCCATCCTGTGGTACATCTGTTTTTTGTTTTTTTTTGTACACGGAGAAAACTGTCAAAATGACTGACTGTCTCAATATTACGCCTCAGTCCCGAAACGCAAAAAAAATCTGTTAGGGTACAATAACGCATTTACAGGCTGTCAAGTGCATGAGGCGCCATAAGGTCTAATCACAAGGGCCAATTTAGCCAATAATAAACTTGAATAAAGCATTTCCTTCAAAAAGCACGATAACGTGGGCAAACGGTTAATTATAAGTGCTTTCCATTTAACATGGCCCTTTATAATGTCAATAATTTTCCCATTGCTGTCCATCCAGATGAGATTCAGGTCTATTGCAGCTGACATTGTTCCTGGAAAAACTCAAAGTAAACAGCGTGTGCCTTCCTGCTGAGATATTTCAACACAAACTGATTGGCCATTATGTACAGATGGATGTTCTCTCCGTCTGTATTATGATGCTCCCGGGAAACGTGCAGTCTGATGATACATAAACGCTCATCTGCGGAATATTGAAGTTGATGGGACCCATTTGGGTGCCATTATTTTAAATAAAGCACAGGTCAACGCATCTTGAATGCTCGCCCACTGCTGTCATTAGGAAGAGCAGCCGCAGCGTTGTTAGCGCCGAGATGGAGAGGCCGTCATGTCCTGCAGGGAGGACAAAAGACACACACACAGCCATGCCGCATGGTGCATTCAAGGACCTCTACCAGAGCGCCTCACCATGCAGGACTGTTGAATTGTTTTTCCTGCTGCTTTGCCGTGGCTGGAGATTGGAGTCCTGACCCGACTTCGCTATCTTACTCTGGCATCTGGCAGCCCATAATGAAAGCATTTGAGGTCTTCCTCTCCCCTCACATACAAAGTATCGGCCCAGTCTGGAACGTCTTCAACTATCTTTACTTATCCAGAGCAATATAACCAAAGCGAGCCTCTTGGTGAGTCTGCTACATGGTGGACAAGTGGTGGAGGGTGTTATCCACACACTACTAAATTCCTGTCCAGTTTGTGTATCACAGCCATCGCCAACCATCACTTTTTTACTACTCTGTGTAAAAAGCACTAAACGCACAATCATAAATCATTGCCTGGGAGACGCTGCAGTAATATTATGCACACAGCAGCTGACAAAAAACTCCACAGCGGGGTTAAAAATTTCCCTTGAATCCATGCATTGTGTTGGCACCAACTGAGACGGCTGGCAGGGATTGGGAAAAGACAGATCACCTGGCAACGGCAATTCGAAATACACACACCTGTGCACCTGTCTGCCCGGCAGCACTCTGGGGATCAAACGCAGTTTGGCCACCTGGGAAATATATATTGCAATATATGAAACTTAAAAGTGGCTAAAGAGGAGCTTGTTTAGCACTCATTCTGCAAAATAGTGCCCTGAAGAAATACATTCAGATGGAGAAGAAGCAAGAAGATTATTGGGCAACTCCTAGTTGTATAGCACACAACTTACCCATTAGTCATTACTGTTTGCTGATATGCAATTTTGTCATAAAAATCTGTTGGTCCCAATGGCCCAACAAGTTGGGAGGAGAGAGAGGAAAGTAATTGTTCATTTTTTGGAAACTGTCCATTGTCATATAAGAGGCACATGCTGGTGTATTAAATAAAAGTGCATGGTGCAATGCGGCTCTTATAAGCCTCTTCTCTGGCCTTTTTCTCATTTTCTTTGTTCGAAATTGCTGTCTTTGGACTACTTCCAGCCAAAACACATATTTCTCAATGTATCTCTTTATTGGATCTTGTCTTGAGTAAACAGCCTCGTGTGTGTGTGCGTGTGTGTGTGTGTGTCTGTGTGTGTGTGTGTGTCTGTGTGTGTTTTCCCATAAGAGCTGTAATTAGGCTAATTGTTATGTTTTAAGTTGCAAGAGAAAAAATTAGATGCAAGCATCCCTGCTATTAGTTGGCCCAGCAAATGCTGCAGTTAATCCTCCAAGATCCGACCAAAACATGTGGTCTTACTTGCTACCATTATATTATAGCTAGACATCGACATAACTTTGTTTCGCAACCATGGGAAGGAAGAAAGTGAGTGTGAAGGACAATCCCGAGAAGAAGTGGACGATTTCTATTGAATTAAATAAATAAATAAATCAAAAACATGACAGAGCGTGTCGCCAACTTAGATAAACAATTTGAGCGTAAGACTGCCATTCTGCATCATACTGATGCAGAATGAGTCTAACACCATATAATCATATAATATCTAAACAGCGGACATTTGTCCGTGAAAATATGGAAAACCTGCTGATGGTGTGTTTGACGGAGATGTTGTGATCCGGATCCCGGATTACATCTTTAGTCTGGCTTTTGAGTCGTTTTTGGAGTTTTGTAATTATTTTTGACTCTTCCTGTTCTGTGTTTTACAATTCCTGTTTTATCTCGTTTCCATGGTTTCTCATTTGTTCCACCTGCTATGCTTTTTGACGCACACCTGTTGGCAATTGTTTACTTTAGTATCTAAGCCTGCATTCTTCCTCAGTTCGTTCCTGGATCATGGTTTGAGGTAAGCAACAGTCACGTTTATTATTAAGCTTTGTATTAACCTTGCTAAGTCACGTCTTGGCTACTGTGCGCTCGACACGCGCATCTGTGGACACTTTGGACTCGATGCTTGCTAATTAGTAGCATTAGCTTTCCGTGCATAGGCACGCCGTTTCATTTCTGTTTTGTACAAGTTTTCGTTTACCCTTTTGTATATTAAAATCAGCTCTTACCTGCTATCCTGCCTGTCTGGGGGTGACATCTCCGCGCATCACAATGCGCCCCAAATGCTACAGGAGAAGCGGCTTGAAAAAGATACCATAGAAGTCCACTCTTTAAGGTAAATGCTATACATTATTATTACATTGCTTCATAAAACTTCTGAGTTGTTGCATTTGTTTTACGTGCAATATTTCTTATATCGAAGTTTCTTTTTCCTTTTAAAAAGCACGTTACATGTTAAATAGGTGCCGTTTTGGACAGGGCAAGCATTCATCCATCTATTTTCTACCGCTTGTCCTTTAAGTTAGTTCCAATTCAAGTTGTTTGGACATACAAGTTGTTTGAGTTAGGAGCTCTGTGGACTCAGTGAAGTTCGTAAATTAAGGTCGTACTGTAAATGCGTTTCTGAAGGTTTTTTTCCAGGGTTAATTGAAACAACAATGTTGATTCTTGCAAGCAATTTGGCTTGGCGTTTTGAAAGGGTGAGTTAGATGAGGGTCTGGCACTTTGAGTTACATCATACAGTATGAGTTACATCTTTAACTCATGCAATTAATCACAGAAAAGTATCACATTAATCTTGTATAAATGCAGATTATTAGCGCAGGTGCTCCTTAACCCTAAGTGGTTACCTGAAAGGTGGCACATGTTGCTTTATGGTCATTGATCAGGTCAATGCATACATCAGTGCAAAGATGAGTGAGGAGACTGCGACCGGTGTGCTGGCTGGCAAATTTTGCTTCACAATACACATTGACGGTACTGAACATAAAAAAATTAACAAATACATGGCTTGCATTAAAGTAAAAGATACCAATAAAATTGCATTTGTGTCGAACTATTCGTTTTTTTTTTTTAAAGTTAATTAAAATGATGCATGCAAAAAATGTATTGCGATTGTGAGAAGTATTATTAATCTTATCCCGCCCAAAAATTTGACAGCATACATTTTTTTATGTATTTCCATCCATCCATTTTACACCGTTTGTCCCTTTTGGGGTTGTGGGGGGTGCAGGAGCTTATCTCAGCTGCATTAGGGCGGAAGCCTGGGTATACCCTGGACAAGTCACCACCTTATCACAGAGCCAACACAGATATTTAGTATTTGTATTTATTTTGGATCAAAATCCAATAAAAGTTATATGTACTTATTTATAGTTGTTGCTTTATTTTTCCCATTTTTCGGCAAGCAATAAAAAAAACAAAACATGGACCACCCCTGCCGTAAATGATATGCGTCTGTGTTCCCTTGGCCATGTTTCAACAACACCTCGCTGTGTGTGACGGCGCCCAGCCTTCTCTCTCAAACGTGTTTCGCTTACGTAACGAGCTCCCGCCACCACTCAAACATCAACCAGAATGCATTTCACGCCTTTGGCCACTCATGATGCTATTTCAAATCTCCCAACTTGGGGCAACGCGGGAAGAAAAATACAAAAACCAGCAAATAAATAAGTAAATAAAGCTTTATTTTGCTCGCTCTGCTGTTGTCCTACTTTCCGGGGGGCGAGCCGGAAAGGCAGAGGGGAGGAAAAGCTACACAGAGAGAGAGGAGGAAGGATGAAGGACGGAAGAGGAACGACAAAAAAAAGAGTGTCTGCGAGGATGCGATAATGAAGACGGTTAATTCGGAAAGAGGGTGTGAGAGGCAGCGACTATGCCGTGAGCAGCGAGATGCAGTCGGCAGATTTTCTGCTCTGAATGGCTGTCACCCGGGCTGAGGGGTTTGGAACGAGCCGCTGAGCCCAAGCAGGACGCCAGCGACACTTTCAATTAAGGAGGTCAACTTGCACTGCGTGGGCGCACAGGAGATAGCACAACACATTTGCACCTCTCTAAGACAGTGGTTCTCAAATGGGGGTTTGCGTACCCCTGGCGGTACTTGAAGGTATGCCAAGGGGTACGTAAGAGTTTTCAAAAGTATTTTAAAAATAGCAACAATTCAAAAATCCTTTATAAATATATTTATTGAATAATCCATCCATCCATCCATTTCCTACCGCTTATTCCCTTTGGGGTGGCGGGGGGCGCTGGTGCCTATCTCAGCTACAATCGGGCGGAAGGCGGGGTACACCCTGGACAAGTCGCCATCTCATCGCAGGGCCACCACAGAGAGACAGACAACATTCACTCTCACATTCACACACTAGGGCCAATTTAGTGTTGCCAATCAACCTATCCCCAGGTGCATGTCTTTGGAGGTGGGAGGAAGCCGGAGTACCCGAAGAAAACCCAAGCATTCACGGAGAGAACATGCAAACTCCACACAGAAAGATCCCGATTAATCGCAACTAGAGATTTTAAATCTTTAAAAGGTGTACCTTACTAAAATGTACAGTATGCCCAACATGGGACTGGGTAATTTTTTTGATTTATACAAATGTTTGTTAAAGGCCTACTCAAAATTAGATTTTCTTATTCAAACGGGGATAGCAGGTCCATTCTATGTGTAATACGTGATCATTTCGCAATATTGCCATATTTTTGTTGAAAGGATTTAGTAGAGAAAATCCACGATAAAGTTCGCAACTTTCGGTGCTAAGAGAAATGCCTTGCCTCTACCGGAAGTTGCAGAAGATGAAGTCACACATGTTGATGGCTCCTCACATATTCACATTGTTTTCAATGGGAGCCTCCAACAAAAAGTGCTATTCGGACCGAGAAAACGACAATTTCACCATTAATTTGAGCGAGGATGAAAGATTCGCGTTTGAGGATATTGATAGCGACAGACTAGAAAAAAAAAAAGATTAAAAAAAAGAAGTATAAAAAAAAACGTGATTGCATTGGGACGGATTCCGATGTTTTTAGAGACATTTACTAGGATAATTCTGGGAAATCCCTTATCTTTCTATTGTGTTGCTAGTGTTTTAGTGAGTTAAATAGTACCTGATAGTCGGAGGTGTACGTCCACGGGTGTCTTGACGCGAAGGTCTCAGGGGAGTCGACGGTAGCTTTATGGACGGCACAAGCTCAGCTTTTTTCCGGTAAGAAGCGACTTTTTACCACAATTTTCTCACCGAAAACTGTTGGTTGACATTCCGTCGTGATTCATGTTTGCTTGACCGCGCTCTGATCCATAGTAAAGTTTCACCTCCAGGAATTTTAAACAAGGAATCACCGTGTGTTTGTGTGTCTAAAGGCTAAAGCTTCCCAACTCCATCTTTCTACTGTGACTTCTCCAATATTAATTGAACAAATTGCAAAAGATTCAGCAACACAGATCTCCAAAATACTGTGTAATTATGCCGTTAAAGCAGATGACTTTTAGATGTGTGTGTGTGCAGCGCTCACATTTCCTTAAAACCGGTGACGTCTTGCGTACACGTCATCATTACACGACGTTTTCAAGACGAAACTCCCGGGAAATTTAAAATTGTAATTTAGTAAACTAAAAAGGCCGTATTGGCATGTGTTGCAATGTTAATATTTCATCATTGATATATAAACTATCAGACTGCGTGGTGGGTAGTAGTGGGTTCCAGTAGGCCTTTAACAATAATAACAACTTAGCTTTGTTCTTTCTTGTGTTACCTACAGTAATTTCCATGTTTTCTGTTCAAAATGAGTGCATGAAGAAACAAGCACACGTATGGATTAAAATGTACATTGTCACCTTTTTCGTCTGAAGATTGAGAATTTTAATCCCCTTATCTCGAGGCTGCGCCTCCGACCACCTATTCCTCGCCTACACACTCATAATGCGGCGGCGACGTCTTTCAGCTTTGTTTTTTATCTGTCAAATCACAAGCCGCGAGACCCATCCCACACAAGTCCTCAAAGTAAAGAAAAAAGTTAGAAAGTATATGGCGAATCAGGCCAGATCAATAGATAAGGGTTGGCAAGCAGATCTAATGGAATGCCGCTCGTGCCTTTGATTAGGATGTTTTTTTCTTCATTTGGCTGTCCTTGCACCATCATGAAAAAAATATAAAAACATTTATTAGTGCTTATGAGTTAAAGGCCTACTGAAACCCACTACTACCGACCACGCAGTCTGATAGTTTATATATCAATGATGAAATATTAACATCGCAACACATGCCAAGACGGCCGGTTTAGTTTACTAAATTGCAATTTTAAATTTCCCGCAAAGAGGCAGCTGCGACTGTCTTGGTTCCTCCTTGGCTTCCCTCAGAGACACTGGTGGTCACCACACCCCTCCGACTTTCAGGTATGACTGTATAATCTCACTAAAACACTAGTAACACAATAAGCAGATAAGGGATTTTCCAGAATTATCCTAGTAAAATGTGTCTAAAAACATCTGAATTGCTCCCACTGCTTTCGTCTTTTTTTTCTTTTTTTTTCTTCTAGTCCTTCACTCTCACTATCCTCATCCACAAATCTTTCATCCTTGCTCAAATTAATGGGGAAATTGTCGCTTTATCGGTCTGAATCGCTCTAGCTGCTGGTGGCCATGATTGAAAACAATGTGCGGATGTGAGAAGCTCTACAACCAGTGACATCACGAGCACATCGTCTGCTACCTCCGGTACAGGCAAGGCTTTTTTATTAGCGACCAAAAGTTGCAAACTTTATCGTGGATGTTCTCTACTAAATCCTTTCAGCAAAAATATGGCAATATCGCGAAATGATCAAATATGACACATAGAATGGACCTGCTATCCCCGTTTGAATAAGAAAATCTCATTTCAGTAGGCCTTTAATTTGCTAAGATAAGGTTGGCAATGAGTGTAGAGATATGTGTATAAAGTCAATGCTACTTTTTAAGATTTACCAGCTAGTAATTGCAATCATTTCCCCCCCAAAATAAAATATAAACAAACCTTGTGAGCAATCTTAGCCTATGTCCACACAAACACACACCTCCCTGCATGCGTTGTTAAAGCAATCTCCACACACAAGAGTGTCTTTTCTAAAATTACACTGTCCTTATAAACTAATTAACAGGTTGTCCGAAATATTTTGTGCCAATCCAGGCGCTTAAAAAGACAGCCACAGCTGACTGGATGGCATTGTAACGTCTCTGTCCATATTAGGTTATGTTCACACTGCAGGTCACTTCCGATTGTTTTGCTCATACTGTATGCGCCCTGGGCAGCACGGTGGAAGAGGGGTTAGTGCGTCTGCCTCACAATACGAGGGTGCTAAGTAGTCCTGGGTTCAATGCCGGGCTCAGGATCTTTCTGTGTGGAGTTTGCATGTTCTCCCAGTGACCGAGTGGGTTCCCTCCGGGTACTCCGGCTTCCTCCCACTTCCAAAGACATGCACCTGGGGATAGGTGGATTGGCAACACTAAATTGGCCCTAGTGTGTGAATGTGAGTGTGAATGTTGTCTGTCTATCTGTGTTGGCCCTATGATGAGTTGGCGACTTGTCCAGGGTGTACACCGCCTTCCGCCCGATTGTTGCCGAGATAGGCACCAGCGCCCCCCGCGACCCCAAAGGGAATAAGCGGTAGGAAATGGATGGATGGATGCGACCTGTATAAGATGTTTTCATGTTAGCATGATAACATAATAATTGTGCATGAATATCCTCATTTAAATTTACAAGTGCACACAACTTTATTGTTACACGCTGTTCAGCGCATGGTATTTGGATCTTAATAAATCAGGCCCTATGTGCGGTAAAAAGTTACAAAAACATCCAAGCATCTGACAGTCCTGTATTGTTGCCTTGCAGGACATAATCCAAGTAATTAAAAAGACATCATGGAAATGTCAATGTGCTGTCATTTAGCTTCTTCATGGAGGCCAGCCTCAATGATGGGGGGCTAGGTGCTTCCAACGAAAGGCCATCAATGCACTGCGATCATTACTTGAAACGTCCCGAAAGCTGCTTAATCATTTTCAGCCAGAGAATGAGCCACAAACTCAACATTTATGTGACCTAAATTCCGGATAGGCATCCACAGTGGCCACTCAATTTGGCCCGCAGGAGCGCAGTGAGATTGTGAGATTAGATTAGACGTCACATTTGGAGAAAGTCAATCATGTTTCCAGTGGGAAGGGAGGCAAGGTAAGGGGCGTGGAGGGGAGAGGACAAAAAGTGCGCGGCTATGGGAAACGGTGATAAAGAACATAAATGCCTGAGGCACAGTGAGGCGTTATTAGAAAATGGCATTTGGTCTACTGTAGTATATACTCTTTCGATATATATAAATACACACACTACAGTATATTACATTGGCCAAGACAGGCAAACCTGCAGCAATGTCCAAGTGCTCCAAACACAAAATGAAATAAAACCAAAAACACACAAACATCATAACAGAGTATTGTATATGAGCCAACTTCATCCATCCCATCTAGGTTGGGGCCTGCTGGGTCTATTTCCCATGTCAACGGCACCTCGGTGCATTCCATCATGAAATTCTGCTGTGTTGCATGGCGGCCAGCTGGTCGGGTAGTGTTGGCATGTCTGGGATCTCCTTTCTTCTCCACCTTTTTTATTTTTCCTCTTTCCTCCGGTGGAGGATCCGCCATGGCAGTTGGTGGATTTTCCATTTCCATCATTGGGGTCCCTGCAGGTGGGGCAGATGGTTCCTGTGGACCCGTGCTGGGCGGTCCGGCTGCGGCCGACTTGGGTGGGACAGCCTGGGGCGGGCCCCGCCGTGCTCTTCTGGGGGCATTGGGCTCGTGGAGGCCCGGTTGCTTGTGGAGCGTGGAGATCTTCCCATCAAACGGCGGGGAGTCTCTGGACCCCCGACATGTTGTCGTTTTTGTATTCTGTATTCCTTATTTTCCTTTTTCTAACCCCCCGTGCTACGGTCCGTCTGCGCGAAACATTAAATTAATCCATTTAATAAAGTCAAATACAAATAAGGCAATCAGAGAAGCATTCCCCAGTTCTCTTTTGTAAAGTCAATATGTACAGCAGATATGGGCATCTATATCAACAATAAGATTTGCCTGAGTAGCTGGACCGGACAAAAAAAAGATAGAAGAATAAGGAATAATATTAATATGGGCTGCTCGTAAAGCACCCAATCAATGCTGTTTTGCAGCATGTGAATGTGTGCTTGCTTCACAGCAGGCCTATAATTAGGCATACAGCATAACTTCCTTTGTTAAAAGGTGCAGAAAGGGACTTCCCATTGAAATAAAAGCACGGCATTATTAACCTGTTATGTGTCACAGCAATAAAAACGTGCACGTTATTAATGTCTATGTCTTTTTAGCATGTTGGCCCTCAGACACAATATTTGTGCATGTATGAAAGCTAAAAGTGTGTGACAAAAGCGCAAGAGATGTTTTGGTTGTGTCAATAACTGCTTACATCGAAGTGAGTCAGCCAAACTTAAGTGGGTTTGACTGTAATATATTTCATGTTAATAAAACATAAAAGCTGTGTCTCAATTCTGCGGCTGCATCTTTTGCAGTGCACATTTGTGTGGTGCTGACATCATTGCAGTGCTCGACGGCTGTCCCAATTAAAAAAAAGCACCAAGTGTCCTTCGAATCCGGCCAAAAAATCTGTCCTTTGCTCCCATTAGCAACAAGTGTGCATCCGTGTACACTTCGCACCCTTTCATATCTCAAGATCCTTTGCACACTCAACTCTGAAAATTATATTCAACATGGCGGCACTAGTATAACTTTATTTATTCATTTAAAACATCTAAAACCCAACATGTCAAGCCATGAATTGATTAACGTGGACCCCGACTTAAACAAGTCGGAAAACTTATTCGGGTGTTACCATTTAGTGGTCAATTGTATGGAGTATGTAAAAATAAAAGTTTCAATCAATCAATCAAAAGAGTTATAGTCGTGATATACATTTGTGTTAAAAGACAAGACATTGCCTATGGTAATGTTGAGCAACCTCCGCGCTCTTTGCTCCTCTCTTTACCCCAAGGAAGAGCCATATATGTGGCCATTGCAGACAGATTCATGCCTGGAGCTTTTTTCAATGATTGGAAGTAAAGTCTTACATCTTTTAGTTCACTTTTTTGGACTGCAAGAAGTTCACTTAATTATGACCTATAAACTGTATGTGTGGCCAGAATAGTAAAGTATGGTAAATGTATACATCAAAGTACCAATATTAGTTATTGCCGTTTTGTGGTACATTTGCATTTTATCCAAAAATTTCTACTTCTATAATGATTAATGTGATCTGGTGTTTAACTTTTCAGTTTCTTTATGCTGTGCATCACAACCAAGAAGGACATGGACATGGAAAAGGAAATTTAAAGGACAAAAAGACCAAAAATAAATGACACAGAACACATAGCAGTTTGAATGATCATTTAAAAACTAAATATTTTTGTTACCAATATAAATTAAACTCATGTGGTGAAACTCAAGTTGTGATACATTTCTTCTGCCTTTCTTACAAATAATTATATATTTATAATATAAACACCGTTTGTATTATCAATATATATGAGCTTATGAGTTTGGAAATTGTGTTAGATGTAAATATAAATGGAATATAATGATTTGCAAATCATTTTCAACACATATTCAGTTGAATGCACTACAAAGACAAGATATTTGATGTTCAAACTCATAAACTTTTTTTTTTTTGCAAATAATAATTAACTTAGAATTTCATGGCTGCAGCACGTGCCAAAGTAGTTGGGAAAGGGCATGTTCACCACTGTGTTACATCACCTTTTCTTTTAACGACACTCAATAAATGTTTGGGAACTGAGGAAACTAATTGTTGAAGCTTTGAAATTGGAATTATTTCCCATTCTTGTTTTATTTAGCGCTTCAGTCCTTCAACAGTCTGGGGTCTCTGCTGTCGGTATTTTACGCTTCATAATGCGGCACACATTTTCGATGGGAGACAGGTCTGGACTGCAGGCGGGCCAGGGAAGTACCCGCACTCTTTTTTTACGAAGCCGCGCTGTTGTAACACGTGCTGAATGTGGCTTGGCATTGTCTTGCTGGGGTGTCCATGAAAAAGACGGCGCTTAGATGGCAGCATATGTTGTTCCAAAACCTGTATGTACCTTTTAACATTAATGGTGCCTTCACAGATGTATAAGTTACCCATGTCCTCGACACTGATTACACATCACACATGCTGGCTTTTGAGCTTTTGCGTCGATAACAGTCTGGATGGTTGGCTTCCCCTTTGGGAATATTCGACACGATGTCGAATATTTCCAAAAACAATTTGAAATGTGGACTAGTCAGACCACAGAACACTTTTACACTTTGCATCAGTCCATCTTAGATGATCTCGGGACCATAGAAGCCGACGGAGTTTCTGGATGTTGTTGATAAATGACATCTGCTTTGCATAGTACAGCTTTAACTTGCACTTACAGATGTAGCGACGAACTGTATTTAGTGACATTGGTTTTCTGAAGTGTTCCTGAGCCCATGTGGTGATATCCTTTAGAGATTGATGTCGGTTTTTGATACAGTGCCGTCTGAAGGATCGAAGGTCACAGTCATTCAATGTTGGTTTCCGGCCATGCCGCTTACGTGGAGTGATTTCTCCAGATTTTCTGAACTTTTTGATGATATTATGGACGGTAGATGTTGAAATCCCTAAATGTCTTGCAATTGCACTTTGATAGACATTGTTCTTAAACTCTTTGACTTTTTGCTCACGCAGTTGTGGACAAAGGAGTGTACCTCGCCCCATCCTTTCTTGTGAAAGACTAGGTATTTTTTGGGAAGCTGTCTTTATACCCAATCATGGCACCCACCTGTTCCCAATTAGCATGCACACCTGTGGGATGTTCCAAATAAGTGTTTGATGAGCATTCCTCAACTTTATCAGTATTTATTGCCACTTTTCCCAACTTCTTTGTCACGTGTTGCGGGCATCTGATTCTAAAGTTAATGATTGTTTGCAAAAAAAAAAAAAAAAAAAAAAAGTTTATCAGATTGAACATCAAATATGTTGTTTTTATAGGATATTCAACTGAATATGGGTTGAAAATGATTTGCAAATCATTGTATTCCATTTATATTTACATCCAACACAATTTCCCAACACATATGGAAACGGGCTTTGTATTATGCTATCCCAATATTTACTTGTACTGGCTTTAATGCAAGCAATTTGACAAGATTAGAAAACTACATAAAGTGTGAATCACATATTAATAAAGTAACTGCTAAATATGATTGTGTGGTGTTGCTGTATGGATAGACCGTGAGGACTGTTTCTGAGACATCATCTGGATTGTCTGCATGTTTTAAAAGGTCTGTGTTACACTACAACCATTCAAAAGCATAGAGATATATTACTAATAATTGGGAATAACAACTTCAAAATGCTTGTCAAGACGTGACACATCTCCATGACAACCATCTCCCATGATCAGTCTGCTCCAACCGAAGGAAAATATTTTCCTCTAAAATAAGGTAAAGAACCAAGAGAACACAAGAAACGATTGACAAGGAAATGTTCCGAAGACAAACCGTCTCAAATCATATTGCTCCAGCCGCTGCCAAAGGATTTTCGCCAGTACCCAAACTTCGCCGACCTGGGTGCTGAGTTGTTTGAAGAAAGCAGCCGCCAAATTGAGACATGCATATATATGTTTGTCAGCCATTTTCCGTAATTCCTCTGCAAGTATTACACAACTTTTAATGCCTCTTAAATTAATAAGTAAGTGACATTGTCAATATTAGTGCATCATAATGAAACAAAGCCACATCCATTGCCTTAGATGTTTTAAGAGGACTTCCTTGTTATTACAAGACATATGGTGCTGCAGATAGGTGCAGACACTCATACTTGAGAAAATGATTACTAAATCCATGGAGTGAATGTTTGGGAAACTCAATGAGAGCTCCATCGCTGGCACTTCCAGGCAGGATGTGCACTGTAAGCGTTCCTGGAAGCAATAAAGGCTCATCCATCATCTAAAACTCACTTTAGGTCCACGCTGCTTCCTCTTCACTCTTTTTAGCGCGAACCCTGCCACACCTGTGGTCTTGTCTATATGTGGATTTATCACGTGATCCGAGCCTACTCACAGCGCTTATTAATGTCTATTATTATCTAAGTGACAGCTGGCTCATTTGTTTAAGAGATTCACTGTGGCATGTTATTTCCTCTGCACACTCAATGCTATCTGCTGCTGCTTTACATTGCATTGGGCTTGCCTTGCTCTGAGAAAACCTGCACAAACCCCCCCCCGAGATGTCCCCCGAGAACTCACTTCAAAATCTTGTAATCTCGAAAGTGTCCTCATGCAAAACAGTGGAAGAAAGTGGAAAAACAAGGACAGCCCATGGGGTAACGCTTGAAACCACTGCATACAAAAAATGTGACCGTTTGTTAAAACAGGCACCCATACTGTGTTGCCTGGGCTATTTTTTGGACATATACACAGATAGTGGCACTAATTGAAGCCCATAATTTGACCCGGTGAGTCAAACTGACTTGAAAACAAAAAACAAAGTTGTAACATAAATGATTTGCATCTAAGATGGACTGATGCAAAGTGGAAAAGTGTTCTGTGGTCTGACGAGTCCACATTTCAAATTATATTTGGAAACTGTGGACATGGTGTCCTCCGGAACAAAGAGGAAAATAACCATCCGGATTGTTATAGGCGCAAAGTTCCAAAGTCATCATCTGTGATGATATGGGGGTGTATTAGTGCCCAATGCATGGGTAACTTACACATCTGTGAAGGCACCATTATTGCTGAATGGTCCATACAGGTTTTGGAGCAACATATGTTGTCATCCAAGCAACGTTATCATGGACGCCCCTGCTTATTTCAACAAGACAATGCCAAGCCACTTGTTACAACAGCTTGGTTTTATAGTAAAAGAGTGCGGGTACTTTCCTGGCCCGCCTGCAGTCCAGACCTGTCTCCCATCGAAAATGTGTGGCACATTATGAAGCGTAAAATACGACAGCGGAGACCCTGGACAGTTGAACGACTAAAGCTCTACATAAAACAAGAATGAGAAAGAATTCCACTTTCAAAGCTTCAACAATTAGTTTCTTCAGTTCCCAACGTTTTTTGAGTGTTGTTAAAAGAAAACGTGTTGTAACACAGTGGTGAACATGCCCTTTCCCAACTACTTTGGCACATGGTGCAGCCATGAAATTGTAAGTTAATTATCATTCGCAAAAAAAAAAGTTTATGAGTTTGAACATTAAATATCTTGTCTTTGTAGTGCATTCAACTGAATATGGGTTGAAAAGGATTTGCAAATCATTGTATTCCGTTTGTATTTACATCCAACACAATTTCCCAACTCATATGGAAATGTATAATAATATATCCGTATATATCATATGCTGTATATGTAATATGTAAATATTACATGGTTATATTTTATATCGCTACTACAGTACATTTTTGTCTACTTTATAACTGCATTATCCTTTCCATCCTTACACTTTCTTTCCTTTGTAACTGAGCTACTGTGTGGAACAATTTCCCTTGTAGATCATTAAAGTTTGTCTAAGTCTAAGTCTACTCACCGTTAGCGTGAGCAAAATTGGTAGAAAAACAATGCAGCCATCAAACAAAAGGGTCCATACTGTAAGTATTTGACTATTGGTTTAATGATTCTCCAACTACGATCTAACTAACTAGGATATATGTATTACATATAGGCTGTCATCCAATGCATTTAGACCACAACCCATAGGGGGCTTCCAAAATTTACAGCAATGTTAAAAATGCAAATGATGTATGCATGGTGTAATGCATGTCCCAAAATAAGGTGGCACCGAACTTAAAATATTAAGATAATTGTTGTATTTAGAGTTAATTGATGTAAATTGTGGTTAAAAATTTGTGTTAGCTGAATTTTTCAGACTGCAGGCACACTTAAAATCCTTTCATTTTCTCAAAAATCGACAGTGCGCTTTTTAACCCGGTGCGCCTAATGTACGGAATAATTCTGATTGTGCTTACCAAACTATTTTTTTGATACATGGTGTAATGATAAGTGTGACCAGTAGATGGCAGTCACACATATGAGATACTGTATGTATGGACTGCAAGATGACACCAGTAAATAACACCAAAACTTTAAATGTTCCATTGAGAACATTAACATTAAACCCGGCGCTCAAAAATCTGTAAAAAAATATTTCAATATGACTTTGGTAAGCTACAAAGCTGCATCGTTGATGAATTGTTGGAGCTTTGCGGCTACCGTAGACAGGCATGCTGTGCTTCAACATACGGTATTAATATGGTGTGTATAAGGATTCCAAAATGGCACCCATTAACTGACATTATCTGGCATTTTGTTTTACAATATTGTGCAAAACCACCTTTTTTTTTACCTTCTGGCGCCTGCTGATATGTATTTGGGATCTACAAAAGTTCGAAAATGTTTGCGTGTCCACCATTGTAGTCTGTGGTGACGCCGTAGTTGATAAGCTTCTTCTTTTTCTCTATCTTCTTGTTATGGGACATTTATCCTCCACTGTTGCCATTTATAATATAAAGAAGCATACAGTTGTAACTTCTGTCAGTAGACTCGCTATGGAAGCGCTACAAAACTACCGGTTTAGTGGGTCTACATAATTCCCCCAGGAAACTTTAACTATTAGAGAGTTCCGGTCGGACGTTTTTTCACGGCGTTGTTGTTGCACTAGTGAGCCACGGATGATGAGTAAGCTGCTCAGTTGTTGATTTAAGTAAAGTCTGAATGTCATTAAAAGAGTTAGCACCATCTTTTGACACTTCTCCGACTACCGTCCTTGCACGCTACACCGCTACAACAAAGATGACGGGGAGAAGATGCTGGCTGTCGATGTGGAGCCACGAAAATAAGACCACCCACAAAACGGCGCATCTTGAAGTGACTGTCAGAAAGTGACTTGAAGATGTTCTGTAAAACATAATCTATGCAAGATTTTAACAAAAAAAAAACATATTTACATGTTGTGGAGACCACAAGGAAGACTTTTAAATTGAAAAAAAAAAAAAATAATTATATTATGACCCCTTCTATGCGGTGCGCCCTATGGTCCGGAAAATACGGTACCTTTGTGTCTTCCCACACCGTTTCGGACATGTTGTAAAGCAAATTAGAAATGTGTAAACATAAAAATAATTTTGTCTGTAGGGTATACCTAAATAAAATACACTTGCTCCCTCAATGTTGGATTTAAAACGTTTGGAGTGACCTTTTTCAGTGAACTGCTTTGGGACGTGCAGACAAGCCAAATGTTGGCTGGTTCCATCTGGAGCTAATTAACGAGAGCCCATGTGACCTCAGCCCAAGCTGGTACCTGGCTGTTGTCTAATTGCTCCCTGCTAAAGCTAATACGAGCGTGGTGTATAAGATGAGTGGAGAATAAAGTATTATTTTAACAGATTATTAAAGGAGAATGATGATGTGGCCCGTCAGCATTACATTTAATTCTGAGGGGCAAGGATGGTGACACTGAAAAGTCAAAAGGCTACAAAATGATCCAAAGCAGCATTTTTGCTTTGTCAAAAGGCTCACAGGAGGACAGTTCTGTCTGGATACTGTATCTCCGAAAAAGAAGGCGACGGCAAAATGAATTCCGGAGCATTATCTGACGCACCTGCGGTGACATTACATAAATTTACCTCTCAAGAACTTCCACTCGATTACCCTGGACATTATCAGAATAAACCCAGCAAGGGTTTTATCTCACTGAATTGCGGGTGAGTTTGGGGTCTGGGTTGGATTGTGTGAAACTGATATTATTGATGCCTGCTGTTGTGTTGTACTTTGATAGGGTTACGTAAATGGTCACTTATCGTTCATTTATTTGAACTTTTTATCCACTGTAAATATTTTGCACTGCAAATTGTAAGTCATTTACGATTAATTTCAATCTATATGAGCTACCAGCCCCCGCGACCCCAAAAGGGAATAAGCGGTAGAAAATGGATGGATGGATGGATGGATGGATGAGCTACCAGCAAAAACCAAAACTAAAATCTAGTCTCCTGCTTCTCGCTTCGAGATCTGAATCTTTATCTTCTGACACTAGCCTATACAAATCCTTGCTATTTTTTTACAGTTGTGTAACCCTAATTTAGAAGCACACTTGCTAAGTGACAGTAACATTTTTCAGCGTCTTCAATCGTGAGTACCAATATTTTACATATTACAGTTAAATACAAGTGTAGAAAGTGTTTGAGAACATGGTTTGCATGGATGTGTGTGTGAAGGGTTACTAACAGCATGTGAAGGGTTAATAAAGACCTAAAATGCATATTTACCGTAGTTTTCAGACTATAAGATGCACTTAAAATCTTTTTCCCCCCCTCAAAACTCGACAGTGTGCCTTATAACCCTATGTGCCTAATGTCAGGAAAAAATTAAGTTGAGCTGACCCACCTCGAAGCTATTTTATTTGGTACATGCTGTAATGATAAGTGGCAGTCAAACATAAGAGATAAGCACTATAATGGGTCTCAAGTAAACAACACAACATTTTTAATGTTCCATTGAAAAAATAGAACATTACACACGGCGCTCAAAAGTCTATCAAAATTTTTTTGTACGACTATGGTAAGCTATGAAGCCACACCGCTTGAAGGATTGTCGGCACATTAAACATACAAGTATCATTATGCTGCGTGTATAAAGTAATAGTTATATGGCGTTTTGTTTCGCAGTATTATGCAAAAGCAACTTTTCTTACCTTCTGGTACCTGCTGATATGTATTTGAGATCTGCGTAAATCCTAAAAAATTGCGCCATAGTTGATAATCTTCTTCTTTTTCTCTATCTTCATGTTATGTGACATTCATCCTCAGTTGTTGCCATTTGTAATATAAAGTAGCTTAAAGTTCTTACTTATACCTGTCAGTAAACTCGCCATGAAAGCTCTAAAACATACCTGCATAGTGAGTTTACATTATTCACCCAAGGAACTTTAGTTATTAGAGTTTCGATCGGACGGTTTTTCACGCAACACATTTCTGGTGTGGTTGTTTCCGAATAAGGAGATACTGCTCTCTTATTGATTTAAGTAATGTCTGAATGTCATTATAACAGTTAGCTCCATCTTTTGACACTGCTTCCACTACCGTCCTTGCACGCTACACCGCTACAACAAAGATGACGGGGAGAAGACGTTGCCGAAGGTGAGTCATGTAAAAAAGGCCGGCCACAAAACGGCGCATAGGGAAGTGACTGTCAGAAAGCGCCTTGAAGATGGTCTGTAAAACATAATCTATGCAACATTTTGACCTAAGAACCAGCATTCCACGTTATGTAGACCAGTGGTCCCCAACCTTTTTGTATCCGCGGACCGGTCAACACTTAATAATTTGTCCCGCGGACCGGGGGGGTGTCTTTTTTTTTCTTTTTCTTTTTTTTTCTTCTTTGTCATGAAAAAGGGAGTTTTTTGTGGTTGGTGCACTATTTGTAAGTGTATATTGTGTTTTTTATGTTGATTTAATGTAAAAAAAAAAATATATATATATATATATAAATATATAAATATATATAAATATAAATATATATATACATATATATATATATATATATGTATATATATATATATATATATATATATATATATATATATATAAAAAAATATATATATATACATATATATATATATATATATGTATATATATATATATATATATATATATATGTATATATATATATATATATATATATATATATTTTTTTTTTTTTATAAAAAATTCTTCTGCGGCCCGGTACCGGTATCGGTGGTTGGGGACCACTGATGTAGACAACAAGGAAGTGTTTTCAATTTAGAAAAAAAAAATAATAATATGACTTCTTTAATGTGCTTTATAATCTAATATATATTTGAAAAAATATATGAAAAAAGATAAAAAATAGACCATTCACCGGCAGTGTACCCTTTAATCCGGTGCGCTCTTTGGTCCGGAAAATACGGTAATATTGATTTTAAAATCACACAATACATAGCGTGCTATTAGTGTTTTCTAACATTACATTTCAGGCAAACTACAATACTAGTCAACTGTCATCCTAAACCTGATACAAACTTTGTCATTTATTTTCTTAATTATAAAAAAAAGAAAATACAGTGAACAAACTGTGTTTTTTATTGGACAACTAATCTTTGACTTAGTGCATGTTTTGGGAGTGCCAGTATGATTTTTTGACGAGAGGCAGATATTTTACAAGGCAGTTCCGCAAGCAATATCTGTGTTGATGTTACAATTTTTCTCCCGCCATCATAAAGCTCAATCTCTTGAGGGCTCCCACCTCCCCACCCTCTTGTGCTGCTGGCTGCAGACACACACTAAAGTTGAAAAAAAAAAATCTTTTGCAGCAGATTTATGAAAGCAATACAGGCGGTGCTGCCAGTGAATACTATTTGCACCTTATCGGTTGGCTGATAGCGCGTGAAAGATTCAACAACGGCAGGGCATCTCGGTGCGACAGGCCAGCGTAAACATCCGGGGCTCAGCCATGTCTTGGTTATCACCAATGTGACAACCATTTCATCTCATGGGGGAGAAGGAAAAGAAACAAGAGTAGATGTTTCAAAGGAAACCTAAGGTCCGATGGACCGAGGGTTTTAGTGTACTAAAGCAAAAAAAATGATAGGACACACGGAGCTGATCAACTAAGCTTGTGTACAGAGGATTTCATCGCTTAAATGAGCAAACTAGCAAGCACAATACATTTAGCATGACTGTCTTCAAGTAAATGCAGAACATATGATTATTATTAGATAGCCCACAATACTTGGGGGAAGAGATTCAAATATAAGTGTTGGAAAATTCCAAAAGTAGTGCATATTTGTCCAGAAGTTGTTTAAATTTAGTTAAGGCAAGTGTAAGAACAGAACTTTTACCCTTGCGATAATCGAAGGAACACTGTGCTGTCAAAGCCATTGTGTCAATAATAGCCCTCGTGACTCTGCATCACCTTCTCTTTTGGTCTATAATTGTTACGATCTGTCAGTTCAATTCTCTTTGTGCTTCCTTGTTTTGGGTTTATTTCTTATCAGTGCTCTTATTTTGTTTCCAATTAAATCAATCAATCAATCAATCAATCAATGTTTATTTATATAGCCCTAAATCACAAGTGTCTCAAAGGGCTGCACAACCACTACGACATCCTCGGAAGAACCCACATAAGGGCAAGGAGAACTCAAACCCAGTGGGACGTCAGCGACAATGATGACAATGAGAACCTTGGAGGATTGACTTTATGTTTGGACCTTACATGGACGACTGTTTCATTTCTGTTTGAGTGAATTTAATCATCTTACCTGACCAACACCCTCCTGGTTCCTGTATGTTAGGGTCACTACAATTGCAGCCATGCGAACTCCTAACAATAATATTAGAGTATATTATTATCAAACCCTTGTTGGATGCCAAAAAAATCATTGAATGCCTGTTTAGAGGCACAATTTATTTGAGAGTAAAGGGTAAAGATGATTGGAAATATGGGTCTTAAGAGAACTACGATGAGGTGGCGACTTGTCCAGGGTGTACACCGCCTTCTGCCCAATTGTAGCTGAGATAGGCACTAGCGCCCCCCACGACCCCAAAGGGACTAAGCGGCGGAAAATGGATGGATGGGATGGGTTTTAAGAGAATGGCAAATAGCGCTAATTAAAAAAAGTTGTATTCAACCTCATTCAATAGAGCCTATAAAACATCACTTCATTGGCACCTTTAAGAGGCCTTGTCATTCAGGCACATGTCATCATTACGAGCAGGTCAATGACTCTGGACTTTTAATGAGACTAATCGGGCAGAAAATTGGTATAAGAGGTGCGGAGACTCTAAAAGCAAAGGAGGCGCATGATGAGTAATTTGAAAAACGGTCGAAATAAAGTATTGCGTAAGAAGCCTGAAATAAAAAGTCCCATATTTGAAAAATGTATCGCAATTCTGAGCATGCCGCAAAGCGCTGGCTCGCTCGTGGCGATAAAAAATACACCTGGACCAAGCCTGAGCGCCAACTGTGTAATTAGAGCCCAGATGAAGAGAGGAAGATGAGGAAAAGGCGCTGGAGGGCAAAAGAGAGCGAAAACCTGGTTTGTTTTGCCTTTCCCAAGTGATTCAAGTCCGGACATGATGCGTGCACTTCTTGTCTTTGACCTTAATAGCTTATTGATCCATCCGGTCGGTCCAGCACTTGCAGGATACACGGACACTTGGAGCGTACACAACAAGCATCTTGTCAACTAAACTATTGTGTTGCTTTTATAGATTCAGCACCACATTTAACACAAACAAATTCCCGAAAAGCACCGTACTGGTGTGGGTTGCCAGTTTGAGTCCCAGGCTCTTATCAAGCATGTACAAATTGCCTTGAGCAAAGACATTCTGCCACTAATTGCTCCCACACGTGCGGGATGCATTGATAATGGCGCAAGCATTTTAGGTGCTATATAAACAGCAGCTGCCCTTCTCTGCATGGATTAACATTTTAAATCATGTCAACACGGCCACTTTCATTTCAAGGTAATGCAGGGCCGCATTATGCTAAACATAATGCACCCAATGCAGAGCGCCACGTGAGGCGAGGTCGACATGCTGAGGCTTCTATCCTTCCTGAATTCCAAACACTTTACGATCTTTGATTTTAAATTATGTCAACCAAAGTCAAAAAATTGTAAATTTTTTTCCGATTTGTGTGTCTAAATGTTAGTAATACTAGATCAGTGGTTCTTAACCTTGTTGGATGTACCAAACCCCACCAGTTTCATATGCACATTCACCAAACCCTTCTTTTTTTTTTTCAAATTCAAGTGGTAACACTTTAGTATGGGGAACATATTCTAAGTAACAAAAACTTAAGAGTTTTTTGGACAATTGGGGAACATATTCTAAGTAACAAAGACTTAATTTAGAGTTATTTGGTTCGGGTTAGGGTTATAATAAGCCCATGCCGAATAAGGCATTAATAAGAACTTAATAATCACTAGTTAAGAATCAATACGTTACTAATTTACATGTTAATAAGCAACTAATTGATGGTGAATATGTGTTCCCATACTAAAGTGTTGCCATGTTTTTTTTACTGGTGCACAAAACGAACCTTTTTCAAACAACAAAACCAACACAGTGCATGAACTCACAACAAATTACACACCTGCAAATCACTTTGACTTCTGCTGTTGCCGTATCTGTAATACACCGATAGGGAGAAGCTTTTATTTACACGATGAGTCGGGTGTGTTTTGACCTCCGCCGAACCCCTGAGCCCAACTCACCGAACCCCTACACTGCCAAAAGTCAGTGTTCAAAAACAAGAAAAAAAAATACAAAAATGAGGGGTATTTTACTTGAACCAAGCAAAATTATCTGTCAATAGAACAAGAAAATTTGGCTTGTCAAGACTTTCCAAAACAAGTAAAATTAGCTAACTTCAATGAACCCAAAATACTTTAAAATAAGTATATTCTCACTAATAACAAGTGTACTACCATACCAGTACGTATTTTCTATTGTTTCATTGAAAATAAAACGGCAAAGTCTATTTGGCTGTCATCTGTTTTAATATGAGAAACAATTGTGTCTAAGTCATGATTTTGTTTTACATTCTTGAAATAAGAAATTCTTACTTTAAAAAGTAGTTTTATACTTGTGAGTGTTGATGACACAACTTTGCAACATTTGATATTCTAGTTTCAGGCATGTTTTACTCAATATAGGTCATCAGATCTCAGCTACAAGCTGTAATATCTTACTGAGATCATTTAGGACCTGAACACTTAAAACAAGTATAAAATCTTATGTATGGCCGCGCAAGTCCCGGGATGCCCAAAATGTCCATAACACACCCAGCCGAGTCCCATGGGGAGGGGGGATGAAAGGTGGAAAAGTCAGCAAAAGTCCCAAAAATGTTCAAAATACCTACACAGGTTCGAGTCCCACAAGTTCCGCCGCCGGCCGGGATGCCCAAAATATCCAAAACGGGCCCAGCAAAGTCCCACAGGAAGGTGGGGAGAAAAGTGAGAAAAGTCGGTGAAATGTTCTAAAGTCCCACCCGGGTTCGAGTGTGCACTCAAACTCAAACTCGAACCCGGTTGGGACTCGAACCTTGGTAGGTATTTTGAAAATTTTGGGGGACTTTTGCCGACTTTTCTAATTTTTCCCCCCTACTTCCCGTGGGACTTTGCTGGGTGCGTTTTGGAAATTTTTTGTATCCCGGCGGGACTCGTGGGACTGGAACCCGGGGAGGTATTTTGGACACAATTGGGACTTATGAACATTTTGGCCGCCTTTTCCCCCTCTTCTTCCCCGCCTTCCTGTGCACCATTGCTGGGTGTGTTTTAGACACTTGGACAAAAATAGTTTCAAGCATATTTTACTCAAAATAGGTCATAAAATGTCGGAAACAAGCTGTTATATCTTACTGAGATCATTTAGGAGCAAAACCCTTAAAACAAGTAAAAGACTCTAACATAAAATCTGCTTAGTGAGAAGAATTATCTTACCAGACTGTAAATAAGCAAATATAACCCTTATTTTGATTGATTGATTGATACTTTTATTAGTAGTTTGCACAGTACAGTACATATTCCGTACAATTGACCACTAAATGGTAACACCCGAATAAGTTTTTCAACTTGTTTAAGTCGGGGTACACGTTAATCAATTCATATTTCATCTTACTTAGATTTCAGTTTTTGCAGTGTAGGGTTCGATCGAACCCAGGTTAAGAACCACTGTAGTAGATGGACAGAATGTTTGCATTTTGGGGCAGAATTGCACTAACATTTAGTTGTTTATGCGTAACACTTCAAACACATTTCATTATAGCGTATTTTGTGTGTTGCCCCGCGATCAAGCAAAGTACTATGACAAATAACAAGCTAACTTACTAACAACAAACTAAACTGATAACCCAACAGCGATCAAAACAAAACCCTCCTACCCTTAAGTTTTGCTGTTCTTAATCTTGATTTTTGATTTTGGACCTTATCTTTTTTTAAATTTTAGGTACATTACTTATACATAAATCACTAATACTGCACTACAATATGAAGTGGACCTAGGATGACTTTTCTATTTGCTCTATTCTGCTCTTATGACTATAAAATAAATACTTCTGTGGTTATTTGTTCACAATATTTTACACAAGACTGTTTTTTTTTTAAAGGAACCATTACGAAATTGGAATAGCTTCGAAGGAAATAAATGACAACATTATGACTTAGTTTGAGAGACCACAAGGGTAGGTAGGATAATGTATTAGTCTGAAAAAGAAAAAGAAGTAGTCATGTTCGTCTTTTATATATACAGTGGGGCAAAAAAGTATTTAGTCAGCCACCGATTGTGCAAGTTCTCCCATTTAAAATGATGACAGAGTTCTGTAATTTTCATCATAGGTACACTTCAACTATGAGAGACAAAATGTGAAAAAAAAAATCCAGGAATTTACATGGTAGGAATTTTAAAGAATTTATTTGTAAATTATGGTGGAAAATAAGTATTTGGTCCACCATTCAAAGCCCTCACTGATGGAAGGAGGTTTTGGCTCAAAATCTCACGATACATGGCCCCATTCATTCTTTAATTAACACGGATCAATCGTCCTGTCCCCTTAGAACAGGGGTCGGCAACTCGCGGCTCCGGAGCCGCATGCGGCTCTTTGGCAACTCTGATGCGGCTTAGCTGCACAATCGTCGACACCCCAGATTGTTGCGGGGAGATTCCGGAATTCAATGCCTCTCCCGGACATCACCTGGAGTCAACGTTCTCCAATTTTCACTCGGACTACAATATTGAGGGCGTGCCGTGATGATATTACTCTTAACGTCCTCTTGAACGTCATCGCGCCCGCCATTCACAGAATGCTACTTGCGTCCTCTTGAACGTCGTCGCGCCCACCATTCACGGAATGCTATTTGCGTGCTGACCGGACACATGCATTTCGCTGCTTCTATCGGCACATGTATGAGATTGCAAGGCATACTGGGTGACACAGAGTACACTGACGGTTGTGATATAAACAACTTTAACACTCCTACTAATATGCGCCACATTGTGAACCCACACAAAAGAAGAATGCCAAACACATTTTGGGAGAAAATCCTCACAGTAACACAACATAAACGCAACACAACAAATACCCAGAATCCTTTGCATTCATGACACATCCTGACTATGTTATACACCTCGCGAACACCAACCCCCCCCCCCCCTCCCTGCGTGGTTGAGGTAGTATATTTATATATAAATACGTAAATATTTTGAAAAAAGAATCTTGTTATAAAATTGCTTGTAAACAATTGAAAAACGAACTAAAAGTTTCGAACATGAGGGTATTTTAATGGAAAGCCATAATTTTTCCAACCAACAAAAATGCATAACTCTAACCTATGGTCGGTCGGACTTAATTTTAAGAATCTACTCGTTAATAGTCCATTGCAGTACATCAAAGCAACCTTGCGATACATTACTAAGCAAACACATCATGAATGGTTGCATTAGGGGTGCAACGGTACACAACAATTTCGGTTCGGTACGTACCTCGGTTCAGAGGTCACAGTTCGGTTCATTTTCGGTACAGTAAGAAAACAACAAAATGTAAATGTTTGGTTATTTATTTACCAAATTTGTAAACAGTGGCATAACATACATATACACACAGAGTCCATTGCCAGGGTTAATACATATATAACATATAAAATAAAAACTAAATAAATTAAGGCTCAGAATGGTTTCTTAACAAAACGTTTCTACATAAAACGTGCTTTTTTTGATTGATTGAGACTTTTATTAGTAGATTGCACAGTACAGTACATAATCCGTACAATTGACCACTAAATGGTAACACCCCAATATGTTTTTTAACTTGTTTAAGTCGGGATCCACGTTCATCAACACCGCCTGCCATTTTTTGTAGACATGTTCCATAAATATTGATGTTAAAGATCTCTTTTTTTGTGAAGAAATGTTTAGAATTAAGTTCATGAATCCAGATCGATCTATATTAAAATCCTCAAAGAGGGCACTTTAAGTTGATGATTACTTCCATTTGTAGAAATCTTTATTTATAATTGAATCACTTGTTTATTTTTCAACAAGTTTTTAGTTATTTTTATATCTTTCTTTCAAAATAGTTCAAGAAAGACCACTACAAATGAGCAATATTTAGCACTGTTATACAATTTAATAAATCAGAAACTGATGACATAGTGCTGTATTTTACTTCTTTATCTTTTTTTCAACCAAAAATGCTTTGCTGTGATTAGGGGGTACTTGAATTAAAAAAATGTTCACAGGGGGTACATCACTGAAAAAAGGTTGAGAACCACTGTGTTATGAGAGTAGTGTGTGTGTGTGTGTGTGTGTGTGTGTGTGTGTGTGGCCCTTTGTTATGTGACGCATGTGACGTCAGTCAGTGTGTGAGCGAGCGAGGTGAGGGACCTTAGCGCGAGTGCCGCTGGTGTTTTGTTGGATTTGCTGTGTGCTAGACCTCAATAAAGCCACGATTTGCAATTAATTGCCGGACTCTTCATTTACCCTGGAGCTGTGGAGACCCACTGCCAAGTAGAGTGAAGGGTTGTGCGCGCAAGGGAGACACTATGGGAGCCGGAAGCAGGAAAGGTGAAACACATGTTTGACGTGTTGTCAGAAGCAGCTGCTGAACAATGTTGGCAATCCTCCGTCCTCCATTGTTGTATAGCGCAGCCAAAGTGTTCCCAAACGGGAGATCTAAACGAGGCAGGAGGGTCTTCCAGCTCTGGCTTTAACATGTTGTCCTAGCCTGCTAGCTGCTAGCATGTACTTGTTCGGTACACCTCGAACCGAACCGAAACCCCCGTACCGAAACGGTTCGATACAAATACACGTACCGTTACACCCCTAGGTTGCATTAGTCAGCAGAAACGGTTACAAAATCCCAAACAGGCGGTAGGGCTATGACAGAATCCCAGTCTAGAATTAGCCACCTGTAATGGAGCTCTCCACAGACGATGCCAATTTTTCGCAATACAGGCAGGGTTAATCGATACAGCCGTTGCAGAGAGAGACACAGAGAGAACGACGCAACCAAACCCACCAAAGACCTGATCTCGTTACTGATGGGGTGGACTCACAGTCCCCCTTTTGGAGGACATTTATCAACACATGCAGCCCCTTCTTTCATTTCCTCCCCTTCCTCCATTGTTCTTTATCCCTTCCCTGCCTGTTTGCCTTCCCTCCCTGGAAAAGGTGAAGGAGGCTGGGCCGGACAAGTGACACCGCCTAGGAATTGAAAGGTGGTAGCTCTGGGGAGGAATGTGAGGGGCGTTTCTATACAATAGTATGCAGCAACGTGTGCTTGCCCTGCCAAACGCTGAACGTTTTCATCTTAAATGTGTCCTTGCTCGCTGAGAGCAGTATGTCGAGTGCATGCACAGCCAGCTTTAGGGAAGTGGGGGTTCCTCCACGATATATGAAGCCATGACACTATCTCCCTTAATATGACGCCAGCAGGCTATCATGTCTCTCTGAAGGCTCTCTATACACGCTGTCACAGTGCAGCCTGCCACCACTCCTCAGATCACATTTCCAAAATTATAATTAAACACTTACTGGGTCACTCATAACCTTGTGGGCATAAAAATGCATTTTCTATCAACTCAAGATGTCAAGGCGACGATAAACAGTGAAGGGGAAATTGCAATTTGTATTTGCGTCGCCACCTATGGGTCTTGGTAAGATACTTTGTAAGACATGCTTGCATACATGTTATACAGATATTTGCAAAGTTTTAGAAAAATGGTTAATGACTTGTGGACAATTAGTTAAGTCTTGTCTGTGCCCTTTTATAAAGATATTTTGCTTGATCGCTGCGTTTTTTTAACTAACCTTCCTCAAATTTTACACCTATGCACTTGTCGGCCCTTAAACGGTTGCAGTTAGTCCAGAACGCGGCGGCATGACTTTTAACAGGGGCCAGGAAACGCCAGCATATAACCCCAATCCTTGACAGTTTGCACTGGCTCCCTGTTCATTTTGGAATTGATTTTAAAACCTTGCTCTTTGTTTTTAAAGCTGTACATGGACTGGCACCTCATTATATCTCGGACCTCATCCAAACTTACAATCCTGCGCGCGCTCTGAGGCCCGAGAGCCAGCTCCACCTCGTGGTGCCCAAGATCAGACTTAAAACTAGGGGAGAGAGACAGGGCCTTCTCTGTGGTCGGCCCTAAGCTCTGGAACACTCTGCCCCTCCATATTCGAACTGCTCCCACAGTGGAGTGTTTTAAGTCTCGTCTTAAAACCCATTTTTATTCCCTGGCTTTTAACACTACGTGAGTTGTGTGGTCTTTTGTTGTCCTCTGTTTTTTTGAAATTTTGATTTCGATTGTAGCTGAGATAGGCGCCAGCGCCCCCCGCGGCCCCAAAAGGGAATAAGCGGTAGAAAATGGATGGATGGATGGATGGATTTCTATTTACTGTTTTAATTGGTTTTACCCTTTAAAATTGTTTTTAATCAAATGTTTTTATATTGGTTTTATATGTATTTATTTTTTTGTTTTTTTGTTTTTATTCAGTCATTGGTGGAGCTCAGGATTGTATTTGTATATTGTTTGGAAACATTTTGTTGTTTAAATGCGCTATATAAACAAAGTGGATAGGATTGGATTGAATTATTCTAAAGTTACAGTGGGTATTTTGAGGGTGACTAGAAATGTGTGACACATTTCACGTCAATCCGACTTTTATTAACACAAGATATAGTGTATTTTTTGGAAAATAGAGCAGCAAGCACAGGGTGAAAGTTTGAACATATTCTCAGCGGTGCAGGAATTTTAAAAAAAGTTCCCCATACACTATATTGCCAAAAGTATTTGGCCACCCATCCAAACGATGAGAATCAGGTGTCCTAACCACAGGTGTATAAAATCAAGCACTTACACATGGATATTGTTTCTACACACATTTTTGAAAGGATGGGCCGCTCTCTGGAGCTCAGTGATTTCCAGCGTGGAACTGGCATAGAATGCCAACTGTGCTACAAATCCAGTCGTGAAATTTTCTCGCTCCTAAATATTCTGGGTTTGGAGGTTGCCAGGAGAACGGTACGTTTCGTACTGCATTCTGCCGAGTGTGAAACTTGGTGCAGGAGGAATTATGATGTGGGGTTGTTTTTCAGGAGTTGGGCTTAGCCCCTCAGTTGTAGTTAAAGGAACATTAAATGCTCCAAAATACCAAAACATTTTGAACAATTCTATGCTCCCAACCTTGAGGGAACAGTTTGGAGCGGGCCCCTTCCTCTTCCAACATGACTGTGCACCACTTCACAAAGCAAGGTCCATAAAGACATGGATGACAGAGTCTGGCGTGAATGAAATTAACTGGCCTGCACAGAATCCCGACCTGAACACCTTCGGGGTGAATTAGAACAGAGACTGAGAGCTAGGCCCTCTCGACCAACATCAGTGTGTGACCTCACCAATGTGCTTTTGGAAGATTGGTGGAAAATTCCTATAAACACACTCTGCAACCTTGTGGACAAGCCTTCCCAGAAGAGCTGAAGCTGTAATAGTTGAAAAAGGTGGACCAACATCGTAGTGAACCCTATGAGTTAAGAATGGGATGGCACTTCAAGTTCATATGTGAGTCAAGGCATGTGGGCAAATACTTTTGGCAATATAGTGTATATGCATATGGAACAATATGACTTTTGACCCATTCTGAACCTTTTTGTAATTTCCAAAACGCTGTTGGAAACACATTGAGACAGTAGTAGTTTTTAGACAGCCATAAACCGTCTCTTCTTCCGCCTCTTGTCACATATCGGAGGTAGGGTCACAAGACAAATAAGGCCGTTGCAGTGAAAGATGACTCCCTGATGGGCAATCAGAAGCAGCCCTTATTTAATGTTGCGAGCAGGGAGTGGACAGGAAGTGATAGAGCGACTGGAGGAGGCCTTCTGTGCGCTGGCCCATAACTGCAGATGAGACACTTCCCAGCGGGCATTTATTGCAACTCCTTGCCTTGCTGTAAACATAATGACTAGCAAGGGTGATTAGCAACAAACAGGGAAAAAAAATAAAGGGCAAAAAAATGTAAAGGACTGCATCATTATCAAAGTGCGAGGTGCATCTGAAAACGCTATAACTTTATTCAGCCATCTGTCGAGCCGTTTAGAGAGTTTATGAGCGCCTCATAAAGAGAATGGCTCTGATATTTGCTTTTTTCATCAATGACTCATATCTTTATGCATAACAAATAAGCCGCTGTTTATACTTGTGTCTCCGTTAAAACACTCCACATGTCAATAGCGCCCAGACCAGAGGTCCTCCTGCTCCTATTAAAGATGCTGCATTCTCTGTTTATTGCTTATAAGGCATAAAGCCTCAAACTGGCAAGTGCAAAGTTGCTTATATGCAGCAAGATGGGCCCTAGTGATTTCACTAGCAGGCTGCCAGCAGGTTAAAAATAATAATGAAAAACTGCAGTACAGAATAATGTTCTTATTTTTTAATTATTTTTTGCTTTACGGCCCCCCCTACAGTAATGAAGTGCAATTGACTTGTAATTCCTACAGGAAATACAAATATAAACTTGTATTTTGTTGGAACAAGAGTAAAAAATAGGTTGTACCGTGGAAGTATTATTGTAGCAAAATTATTTGCAAACGCGCATCTCAATCAGTGCGTGTCCCATTACTGTGTGTCCGTATTTCCTCCATTGGCTGCCTTTTTTGCTATGTTTTTGCAGTGAAAGAGTTGTGTGTGCATAATCATAGTTGTGTGTGCCTATATAGATGTGTGCTTGTGTATAGCAGGGGTCAGCAACATTTACCACTCAAAGAGCCATTTCGACCCGTTTCACAAAATGAGGAAGACAATGGGAGCCGCAGATATTCTCCCCAATATCTGCTGGTGGTCACCCAGATGACAAGAATAAGGGCATGCTATGAAGACATTGCCTTAAACACCTTCTCCAACATGTACAAACTGCTTGCCAGTCCAGCCACATGTTGTGAGAGGCTTCTGCAGATGCACGCACACGACTGGAAGGCATACTGGGTGACACAGAGTACACTGACGATTGTGATATAAACAACTTTAACACTCCTACTAATATGCGCCACAATGTGAACCCACACAAAAGAAAAATGACAAACACATTTCGGGAGAAAATCCTCACAGTAACAAAACATAAACGCAACACAACAAATACCCAGAATCCTTTGCATCCATGACATTTCCTGACTATGTTATACACCCCGCGAGCACCAAACCCCGCCCACCTCAACCACGCAGGGAGGTGGGCGGGGTTGTAACGCCACTTTGCCTTTCTCTATGCTCACCACTAGTGGGCACCTTCACAGGGGGTGGAGCTATGTGCCCAGTTAAGATAGAGGGAACACTTCCGTGTTTGGATAGCACTTATGCTGCCAGCCACTAATTATACAAAATGTGGATTGATATGTTAATTCCTTAATCGTCAAAGATATTGTTGGTAATGTAACCTGTGACATTTATACCCTAATAAGTGCTTTTGATAATCTGTACAATTTGTGTTATACTTTTTTACTCATATAGGGGCGGCATGGCGTAGTGAGTAGAGCGGCCGTGCCAGAAACCTGAGGGTTGCAGGTTCGCTCCCCACCTATTGACATCCAAATCGCTGCCGTTATGTCTTTGGGCAGGACACTTCACCCTTGCCCCCGGTGTCGCTCACACTGGTGAATGAATGATGAATGAATGATAGGTGGTGGTCGGAGGGGCCGTAGGCGCAAACTGGCAGCCACGCTTCCGTCAGTCTACCCCAGGGCAGCTGTGGCTACTGATGTAGCTTACCACCACCAGGTGTGAATGAATGATGGGTTCCCACTTCTCTGTGAGCGCTTTGAGTATCTAATAATAGAAAAGCGCGATATAAATCTAATCCATTATTATTATTATTATTAGTATTATTATTATTATTATTTTTATTATATTGCTGCCTAACCTTTTCTACTTTGTAATACAGTAATATTGCTGAGCGGCCAACCTGCTACTGTCTCGAAATTACATTTAAAAAAATATGAAATTTTATCTTATCATTATTCACTACATCGTCTTATAGATTAAAAATTAACAGTACGGTGTCAAAATATGATCACATCAATCATAAACACGCTTAGATTAGTCATGCAATTTATTTGGAGCGTACAAGATCTGGCTCTGGGCTACACGGTGGCAGAGGGGTTAGTGCGTCCGCCTCACAATACGAAGGTCCTGAGTAGTCAGGGTTCAATCCGGGTTCGGGATCTTTCTGTGTAGAGTTTGCATGTCCTCCCCGGGAATGCGTGGGTTCCCTCCGGGTACTCTGGCTTCCTCTTACTTCCAAAGACATGCACCTGGGGATAAGTCGATTGGCAACACTAAATTGGCCCTAGTGTGTGAATGTGAGTGTGAATGTTGTCAGTCTATCTGTGTTTGCCCTGCGATGAGGTGGCGACTTGTCCAGGGTGTACGCCGCCTTCCGCCTGATTGTAGCTGAGAAAGGCACCAGCACCCCCCGCTACCCCAAAGGGAAATAAGCGGTAGAAAATGGATGGATGGATGGAAGATCTGGCTCTGTGATGAGGTGGCGACTATTCCAGGGTGTATCCCGCCTTCCGCCTGAGTGCAGCTGAGATAGGCTCTAGCACCTCCCGGACCTCAAAAAGGGACAAGCGTAGAAAATGGATGGATCTTTTTATGTTTTACCGCCGACAGAACGACCCAAATGGCCTTGTGTAATAAGTACGGTATAAGATCAAGGAGTGGCTGGCTCACTGGCTGTATTGACACCGCACCGATACTGTATTGTTGTTTCACTTTGGCTCCATCTGCTGAATTAAAAAAAGTCACAACATTTCACTTGCAAATAAAATTAATATTTGGCAAATGTTTGAATAGCTGTTTAGAAAGGAATATGACAAATTCTACTTTGGTCAATGAGAAAAAGGAGCGCATTTACTTATTTGATGCTTCAAAAAACATTTATCCTTTTGCGGAAATTTTCCTTTTCCTTAGTTCTATTTTAACGCCGACGGAAAACAATGTCAAGATACGGTACAACACTTTCAAATATTTTCAGTACCAGCTGTCGTTCGTCAGCCGAAAGAAGCGCTTCCTGATAAACAGTTTGTAGCAACATAGTCAAACAACACAGCAGCATGATTTTTCTCTAAGTGACACACACATCGAGGGACACATTATTGTGTTTCATAATGCATCGATGCTTCAGTATTGACCCATCACTACCCATCACCTTAACCTGATATCATCCATTTAAAAAAATATTTTGTTCATAAATACATCTGCACCTGTAACAGAAGCCAGTCAACATCAGGAATAGATTGCCTGTGCTTTTAGCTCAGCATTTAGCATGCTGGCTTCTCACACTCTCCTCTCTGAGCTGCTACCTTACCGTGGTAGAGGAGTTTGCGTGTCCCAATGATCCTAGGAGCTATGTTGTCTGGGGGTTTTCATGCCCCCTGGTAGGGTCTCCCAAGACAAACAGGTCCTAGGTGAGTGATCAGACAAAGAGCAGCTCAAAGACTTCAATGGAATTACAACGAAATGAACCCAGATTTCCCTCGCCCGGACGTGGGTCACCGGGGCCCCGCTCTGGAGCCAGGCCCGGAGTTGGGGCACGATGGCGAGCGCCTGGTGGTCGGGCCTGTTCCCATGGGGCCCGGCCGGGCACAGCCCGAAGAGGCAACGTGGGTCATCCCTCCAATGGGCTCACCACTCATAGGAGGGGCCATAGAGGTCGGGTGCATTGTGAGCTGGGCGGCAGCCGAAGGCAGGGCACTTGGCGGTCCGATCCTCGGCTACAGAAGCTAGCTCTTGGGACGTGGAACGTCACCTCACTGGGGGGGAAGGAGCCTGAGCTAGTGCGCGAGGTAGAGAAGTTCCGGCTGGATATAGTCGGACTCACCTCGACGCACAGCAAGGGCTCTGGAACCAGTTCTCTCGAGAGGGACTGGACCCTCTTCCACTCTGGCGTTGCCGGCAGTGAGAGGCGACGGGCTGGGGTGGCAATTCTGGTTGCCCCCCGGCTCAAAGCCTGTACGTTTGAGTTCAACCCAGTGGACGAGAGGGTAGCTTCCCTTCGCCTTCGGGTGGGGGGACGGATCCTGACTGTTGTTTGTGCTTACGCACCAAACAGCAGTTCAGAATACCCACCCTTTTTGGGTACACTCGAGGGAGTACTGGAAAGTGCTCCTCCGGGTGATTCCCTTGTCCTACTGGGAGACTTCAACGCTCATGTTGGCAACGACAGTGAAACCTGGAGAGGCGTGATTGGGAAGAATGGTCGCCCGGATCTAAACCCGAGTGGTGTTTTGTTATTAGACTTTTGTGCTCGTCACAGTTTGTCGATAACAAACACCATGTTCAAACATAAGGGTGTCCATATGTGCACTTGGCACCAGGACACCCTAGGCCGCAGCTCCATGATCGACTTTGTAGTTGTGTCATCGGATTTGCGGCCTTATGTTTTGGACACTCGGGTGAAGAGAGGGGCGGAGCTTTCTACCGATCACCACCTGGTGGTGAGTTGGCTGCGATGGTGGGGGAGGATGCCGGACAGACCTGGCAGGCCCAAGCGCATTGTGAGGGTCTGCTGGGAACGTCTGGCAGAGTCTCCTGTCAGAGAGAGTTTCAATTCACACCTCCGGGAGAACTTTGAACATGTCACGAGGGAGGTGCGGGACATTGAGTCCGAGTGGACCATGTTCCGAACCTCTATTGTCGAGGCGGCTGATTGGAGCTGTGGCCGCAAGGTTGTTGGTGCCTGTCGTGGCGGTAATCCCAGAACCCGTTGGTGGACACCAGCAGTGAGGGATGCCGTCAAGCTGAAGAAGGAGTCCTATCGGGTTCTTTTGGCTCATAGGACTCCGGAGGCAGTGGACGGGTACCGACGGGCCAAGCGGTGTGCAGCTTTAGCGGTCGCGGAGGCAAAAACTCGGACATGGGAAGAGTTCGGGGAAGCCATGGAAAACGACTTCCGGACGGCTTCGAAGCGATTCTGGACCACCATACGGCGCCTCAGGAAGGGGAAGCAGTGCACTATCAACACCGTGTATGGTGCGGATGGTGTTCTGCTGACTTCGACTGCGGATGTTGTGGATCGGTGGAGGGAATACTTCGAAGACCTCCTCAATCCCACCAACACGTCTTTCTTTGAGGAAGCGGTGCCTGGGGAATCTGTAGTGGACTCTCCTATTTCTGGGGCTGAGGTCGCTGAGGTAGTTAAAAAGCTCCTCGGCGGCAAGGCCCCGGGGGTGGATGAGATCCGCCCGGAGTTCCTTAAGGCTCTGGATGCTGTGGGGCTGTCTTGGTTGACAAGACTCTGCAGCATCGCGTGGACATCGGGGGCGGTACCTCTGGATTGGCAGACCGGGGTGGTGGTCCCTCTCTTTAAGAAGGGGGACCGGAGGGTGTGTTCCAACTATCGTGGGATCACACTCCTCAGCCTTCCCGGTAAGGTTTATTCAGGTGTACTGGAGAGGAGGCTTCGCCGGATAGTCGAACCTCGGATTCAGGAGGAACAGTGTGGTTTTCGTCCTGGTCGTGGAACTGTGGACCAGCTCTATACTCTCGGCAGGGTTCTTGAGGGTGCATGGGAGTTTGCCCAACCAGTCTACATGTGCTTTGTGGACTTGGAGAAGGCATTCGACCGTGTCCCTCGGGAAGTCCTGTGGGGAGTGCTCAGAGAGTATGGGGTATCGGAATGTCTTATTGTGGCAGTCCGCTCCCTGTATGATCAGTGTCAGAGCTTGGTCCGCATTGCTGGCAGTAAGTCGGACACGTTTCCAGTGAAGGTTGGACTCCGCCAAGGCTGTCCTTTGTCACCGATTCTGTTCATAACTTTTATGGACAGAATTTCTAGGCGCAGTCAAGGCGTTGAGGGGTTCCGGTTTGGTGGCCACGGGATTAGGTCTCTGCTTTTTGCAGATGATGTAGTCCTGATGGCTTCATCTGGCCGGGACCTTCAGCTCTCACTGGATCGGTTCGCAGCCGAGTGTGAAGCGACTGGAATGAGAATCAGCACCTCCAAGTCCGAGTCCATGGTTCTCGCCCGGAAAAGGGTGGAGTGCCATCTCCGGGTTGGGGAGGAGACCCTGCCCCAAGTGGAGGAGTTCAAGTACCTAGGAGTCTTGTTCACGAGTGGGGGAAGAGTGGATCGTGAGATCGACAGGCGGATCGGTGCGGCGTCTTCAGTAATGCGGACGTTGTATCGATCCGTTGTGGTGAAGAAGGAGCTGAGCCGGAAGGCAAAGCTCTCAATTTACCGGTCGATCTACGTTCCCATCCTCACCTATGGTCATGAGCTTTGGGTCATGACCGAAAGGATAAGATCACGGGTACAAGCGGCCGAAATGAGTTTCCTCCGCCGGGTGGCGGGGCTCTCCCTTAGAGATAGGGTGAGAAGCTCTGCCATCCGGGAGGAGCTCAACGTAAAGCCGCTGCTCCTCCACATCGAGAGGAGCCAGATGAGGTGGTTCGGGCATCTGGTCAGGATGCCACCCGAACGCCTCCCTAGGGATGTGTTTAGGGCACGTCCAGCTGGTAGGAGGCCACGGGGAAGACCCAGGAACCGTTGGAAAGACTATGTCTCCCGGCTGGCCTGGGAACGCCTCGGGATCCCCCGGGAAGAGCTAGACGAAGTGGCTGGAGATAGGGAAGTCTGGGCTTCCCTGCTTAGGCTGCTGCCCCCGCGACCCGACCTCGGATAAGCGGAAGATGATGGATGGATGGATGGATGGGCTTCTCACACTAACCCCGCACAGGGCAGTAGAAAAAAACAATGCAGCCGAAAGAGAGAATACGCAATCGCTACACAAAGCAGAGCTGTCTGTAATTGAAACCATGAATACCAATAATTGGATTCTGCTGTCAAAATCAGGGGCCCAATTGGGTGAGGCTTCAGCCCAGGAAAAGCTTGTGCATCACTACTATATGAAATATACTATGAAATGATGGACTGTTCATCTTCGTAAGGTTGTTAACATACAAAATCAGATCAAGTATTTATTACAGTCCGCTGTATTTTAAACAGGCTATAAGAATTCTAAAAATTAAAAATGTATATTTGTTTAATAAAGCCCAAAAGCCATGTACCATTTCCAGCCGCCTGAGATCCACTTCTATAAATGTCTACACATTACATTTGCAGAGTCTCACACCTGAGGCTTTGATGGTAAAAAAAAAAAAAAGTCATGCATGGATATTTTGAAAGGAAGAAAAAAAAAAAAAAGCAAAAAGTGATGTGTTGCTTCCCCCAAAGGAGTGTTCTTCACCTCTGTCAAGCTCTAACATCCTGTGAAAGACATGGCGGGGGGGTTAACACTTGTCAACTACATTAAAAAAAAAAAAAAAACTACACGAGAGTGGTATCACTTGTGTCACCTCCTGGTTGACTCAACAAAAAGTGTAACGAAATAATAAAAAAACATAACACTTTTTGATTGTGTCTTTTGGCTTCTCTTTTATACTAGATGGATAGCATGATTTCTTAATAAATACATGAGCAGTGCTGCAGTATTTGCTCAGCCATGACTCATTCCTTTTGGCCTTTTGGCCAAACGATAAAAAAAAAAATAAAAATCTAACAACTTTCCAAATGTCAGCAGCAAAAGTTTGCCATACTTTTGGACATATGCACGGTAAATGATAATTAGTGCATGCTACAAGGTCCTGCAAGGATAGGGCCGTTGAGTAAAAGCACCTTATCCCCCAGGCTCCAAGCCCTCCTCCCCTGGTGCTGATGACAGGATGTCAGAACGATGCAGTGAGTGATGTCCTCCCTGTGTCAGGGAAATGGACTGAAATGGAAAGGGAGAGTGGCATGAAAGAGGAGGGTAAAGAAGGTATGGTACATAAAGCGAAAGAGATAAGGAACATTCCATCGCTGTGGCGCGCCACTATCAGCTGTGCACACCCGTGCTCGTATTTTTATGTGAACAGGAAGGGGAGGGATCCCTCTTTGAGGTAATGCATCGTAAAAGTGACTAGCGGTGGGTAGGAGACTACTGGCCTTATTGACAAAGCCTAGAAGCATTTGTTTTCCTAAAATAACCCATCTTAAAAGGGAAAACAACTTTTTAAATTAAACGAGCCATGTGTAAGAATGTCAAGTCATCATTAAATGGCCCTGATACGTCAAAAGGCATTTTGTTGTTTTCGAATACCTTTATAACTGATAACAGTAGTTCAGCCGGGATATGCTCATTTCAAAATTAGATTTACAGCCCCGAAATCTTATTGTTTTCATTTCGATGTCCCGCCCTCCACCGTTTGACCAATTAGAAAGTCAGTGAGTGAGTCACATCTAGGTTGCCAATTACGCACCGCCCTCTTCGCCTAGCTACTGCCACTGGTAAATTTACTAAACATATCAGACCTTACTTAGTAAATATAAAAGGCCTCGTTACGATCCTCATCTTATTCATAACAAAGCCAGGAACAACACAAGGATTTTTATCGATGGAGTAAAATCTTGCTTAACTACTGAGTAAACCATCTTGCAAGGAGCATAAACGAGAGAAACTTACAGTGTGGAACTCGTCGCTTTCCATTTGAAATTCTTTGGAGTTGCCCAGTCGATCAAGCTGGATTCGGCTGCATATCTGGCAACCTCAGTCAGGGCGAGGGGGATGGGACTACAGAATTTTGACAGTGATAACCATTTCTGGTCAAATTCTTACATATGGCTCCTTTAAGCAAAACATATATACAAATACAAATAAACACTGATAAGGTTGTTGCTGTTCGAGCCAGTCGTTCTTGGAAAAAGGGAGTCAAGTGAGCAGTTTGCAGTGACCATTTTGTAAATGTCTGAACTTGAAAACATATTGTAAAATCCAGTCTCCATATATTTAGATATAAAGTGTTCTTGAAGAAACTTTGACATCTGTGCAATGTTATTGTAGCGTTTAATGCTGCAATATTTGGCAACAACAAAACCTCGGTAAATAGGATTGATGCAAAAGATAGATAACACTACTACACTAAATTAGTTAATCTCTCAAAGTCTGCATATCCCACAGCAGCATCATACTGAGTCTTGATATTGCTAAAAGTTGGAACAAAGCATTTCTGGACGACAGAAAAGCAACTTAAAAACTAAACAAGCTAACTTCACTTCAGTGAAACTACTGCAGACGCCAAATTGTAGATGACAGCAACATATCTGACTTGCAACAGGAGAGCGAGTGCAAAAAATATTCCCATATATTATTCATGTTGTAAGCGAATTGCTTGACAACAAAGAAACTGACATCGATAAATATGCTTTTTGGATGCGATTGGCCACCATCTCGCGCTGGCTTGCACTCGTCCACGCGTCAATCTGTGTCTATTAAATACAGTAGGCTTACTTACCCTTGCAAAAACATCTTTCATGGCCTCGTTGCTCAATTTGTGGAGACAACCAGTTATAAAGAAACAATGTGCCTCCATACTTTGGTACTTCTTGAACTACATGCAATGTGTACAAGTAGTGTTGGCAACTAGTTTGAAACTTCCACTCTGGTGATGTTAGGAACTGTATTTCTTCTTGACAATGGCAATACAATGATTGTGATTCTAATGAGTGTTTGGATCTGATTCAACAATATTTAAAAAATGTCTGGCTTGTATATTTACATCTAAACCTTAAAAGTACTCTGAGAGGGCTACTAAAAAAATGGCCATATTGAATGTTCGTCCCACAAAGCGAAAACCATTTGGTCGAGTGGTTACAACCTATTACTGGTACTGGTGTTGTAATAGTGTGTGTAAAAGGCTGTGGTTGGAAAAACGTTGTGACCATCTTGATTTGGACTACCATTTGTAATTACTGTATGTATGTAGACAACATGCAAACACGGTATTATTGTGCTTAAATATGTCAAAGCATGCAGTCCAAAACGAAGACCCAAACTCATCAGTAGCCAAAAGCCAATTCATTGTGGGTGAAAAATGCCCTCAAACGTCAACTTTTCCCTGACTATTTCTGCAGGTAGAAGCCACAGTGTTAAAGAGAGTCGACCATGCTTAAAAGAACCCAAATACGTAACACCAACAGAAAAGAGTCATTAAGGGGGATGGCTCAGGAGGAACGGCGGCAAATGAAACTTAATTGCAATGGGAACCGAGGAACCGTGCTTATGTGTCCACAGCAAGAGTGAGAGAGAATAATCCACTGAAGTTTGACAGAGGATGGATATTAGCAAATGAGTAAGGAGGGAGGATAAAAACTTGCAGACCAGGTGAGAAAAAGTTCCATCCATATGCATTGTTTGTCCCTAATTGACTTTCCTCATTAGAGCTTTAATGCCCTGCTAAGTATTATTTATCACCGAGCATTCAAATTGGTCTTGATTATGCATCATGGGGGTCAAAGAGACAATCAGACACATTTAATGTGCCTGATGTCTCTCCCTTTAATAGTCATTTAAAGTTGTCATTAGCGCTGCTTTTTTAAACGACCTTTTTAGCACAACGTATAAAACACGATAAATGCGGTTCAACGAGACGAGCTGGAACAAGCTCCTGAACAGGCTGGACTCCTGCCAGTCTCGCACATCAAGAACACAAAAATGACACTAATGGTGGGACATCACGAGGATTAAAATATAGGGGGTGCATGAGCTCCTCAGGGCATGTGTAAGAAACGTTTTATTGCCAACATAGGCATCATCAATGTATTCATTATTTAAGGAGTATTTATCAGGACTTGTTATCTCCCTTATACTCTTTTCATTTCCTGCCTTCTCTGGATATCTTTTTTATTAAAAAATAAATGAGTTATCTAAACACATAGCCGACTAAAATATCATATTTTCTTCCCCTAGTACATGTAAGCATAGGTAAACATTACATTAACAATTACGGATGTTAATTTACAAGTGATTTGTGAAAAAAGGGATGCTAACGAAGTCATCGTCTAATGAAATAAAAACTAAGGCTGTCATAGGTAATGCTTTTACTCATGCGATTAATCACAAAACATTATCACAATTATCATGTATAAACACAAATTAATTGCGCATTATATTTGGAGCACACATGCTCCTTTACCACAACAGTGGATGTTACCTGAAAGGCGGAGCAGGTTGCTTTACAGTCAGTGCATGCGTCAGTGTAATGACGATTAAGGAGACGGCAACTTGCATGCTCGCTGGAAAATTTAACTTCAAAATAATCCCTGACGGGACTGTTAGCAAAACTGTATATGATTAATTAAAAGTAAGAATGTCTAATTAAAATGTGTAGTAATAAGAATTTTCTTGTATTACATTCTGGGAATAAGAATGAATTGTGCCAAAATATTGAGTTCTTTTTTAAAGTTCATTTAAGTTATGGATGCACGTTATTTACTGTGAAAATGCAATAAAAACAAAACAAACAAACAAAAAACATGCTGCCAGCTTCCAGAGATTCACCTGCATATCAATAGATAAGCAGTTTCTGCTTATTTTTTTAGAATTTAGGGTAATGTTTTTATGCTATTTTAAAGCTTATTTTGACTGAATAGAAAGTCACTGAGTGAAAGTTTTGCTAAACCTCATATGTGAGTGCACTTACAAGTGAGCTCTGTCTGGTTTGTTGAGTACACCCAAACACAACGCCTAGCTCCTACTGGCCGCCTCAATGATAATTTCAGTCAAATGATAACATGTAGTTTTTTGTTTTGACGCATTCAACTCATATTGTCGCTGTTTTGTGTTAAGTGCATGTCTCAACTAATGGTTTACATACCAGACTTAGGAACTTTTTAGGGAGAGTCAAGCAATCCTTAAATAGTTCATGCATAATGGAACATTTTGTAGCACCTTTTTTTTCTACCTGCAGGATACACTGTAACTGCACAAGCTGCCAATACATGAAACGTCAAATCACTTTCAAAAAATGTTCTTTCATCATTCAATCATTTTGATGTTTTCTTTGAAAATGTTTGGTACAGATTCCCATACAACAACAAATCACCCACTGTCATCTATCAAGCTCATAAAAAAAAAAGTTAAAGGCCTACTGAAATGAGATTTTCTTATTTAAACGGGGACAGCAGGTCCATTCTATGTGTCATACTTGATCATTTCGCCATATTGCCATATTTAGTAGAGAACATCCACTATAAAGTTTGCAACTTTCGGTGCTAAGAGAAATGCCCTGCCTCTACCGGAAGTCGCAGACGATGACGTCACATGTTAACGGCTCCTCACATATTCACATTGTTTTTAATGGGAGCCTCCAAAAAAAAGTGCTATTCGAACCGAGAAAACGACAATTTCCCCATTAATTTGAGCGAGGATGAAAGATTCGTGTTTGAGGATATAGATAGCGTCGGACTAAAAAAAAACTAAAAAAAACGCGATTGCATTGGGACGGATTCCGGACTTTTTTAGACACATTTACTAAGATCATTCTGGGAAATCCCTTATCTTTCTATTGTGTTGCTAGTGTTTTAGTGAGTTAAATAGTAACTGATAGCCGGAGGTGTACGTCCACGGGTGTGTTGATGCGCAGTGTCTCAGGGAAGTCGACGGCAGCTGTACGAACGGCACAAGCTCAGCTGATATCCGGTAAGTGGCGACTTTTTAACCACAATTTTCTCACCGAAACCTGCGGGTTGACATTTGGTCTGGATCCATGTTCGCTTGACCGCGCTCTGATCCATAGTACATTTTTACCTCCAGGAATTTTAAACAAGGAATCACCGTGTGTTTGTGTGGCTAAAGGCTGAAGCTTCCCAACTCCATCTTTCTACTGTGACTTCTCCATTATTAATTGAACAAGATGCAAAAGATTCAGCAACACAGATCTCCAAAATACTGTGTAATTATGCCGTTAAAGCTGACGACTTTTAGCTGTGTGTGTGCGCAGCGCTCATACTTCCTAAAAACCCGTACACCTCATTATTACACGACGTTTTCAAGACGAAACTCCGGGGAAATTTAAAATTGTAATTTAGTAAACTAAAAAGGCCGTATTGGCATGTGTTGCAATGTTAATATTTCATCATTGATATATAAACTATCAGACTGCGTGGTGGGTAGTAGTGGGTTTCAGTAGGCTTTTAAAGTACCAACGATTTTCACACACACACGAGGTGTGGTGAAATGATTCTCTGCATTTGACCCATCACCCTTGATCACCCCGTGGCAGGTGAGAGGAGCAGTGAGCAGCAGTGGTGGCCGCGCACTGGAATAATTTTTGGTGATTTAACCCCCAACTCCAACCCTTGATGCTGAGTGCCAAGCAGGGAGGTAATGGGTCACATATTTATAGCCTTTGGTATGACCAATCTCAGGGCGGATACTCTAACCACTGGGCCGCTGAGTAGGATGTGGTGCTGCTATCTGAATATGAAATAAAAGGAAGCCTCGGTCTTACTATGTGCAGCTCCAGGTAGTCGCCCAGTCCTTTAGCGCTCTCCACCCTAACCAAGATGGCCTCCTTCAGCTGCGTGCTGAAGCCCACCGCCAGCCGATCTGCCCGCGTGCTCGGCCGGTCGTTGGGTGGCCACGTGTACGTGATTAGGGCTCCACCTCTGCCAAAAATGTACGTTGTCCCAGCTGTAAGACACAGAGAGGAGAAACAGGAAGATTTAAAACATTGCAACAACCAAATACTGCAACCATGTGTCTGACTATTTCCTGTCTGCTTAAGTCTGGAGTGTCCAAAGTGCGGCCCAGGCTCAGATCTCCTTCTGAACGTAAAATTAATCTACATCTGCCTTACAATATTCCACAGAAATCAAACTGACATCACCCAAAATGGCAGCTGAAAAAAACCCTGTTCAAAACAGTCTTTGAAAAAGTGTATGCTTCTTGTCACCAGGAGCCACTGAGAAGTTTTTGCACATTTTCACCGGGATGCATCTTTAGGTGTCCCTCAAAAAAGTTCAGAGCCCTGGTTTATGAAAATGAATACAAAAAAATCACTATATAATTTGGAATAAAAAAGGAAAAAAATGAACAGAAAGCGGCTCTTTGAATTGCTCATGTGTAGCCTTGCATGACCTGAGATGTAACGGAGTGAGCTGACAGACATTGTCGTCTCACTAACAGTCGGTGTAGCCGACGCGTCCTAACGGGGACAACACAAGTTCTCCCAAATCTCGCCGTCAAAAGGAACTCAACAGCGATTGGTATTTTTAGCTTTTTAAACCAACCATTTGCCTGCCAAAAAGATTTGAAAGTCTGAGTCAGTCGCTTTAAAAGCCTGGTGATGACAAAAAGGAAATGGAGCGCCCAAGTCAGTGAACTACTTGCTTGCAGGTGACCATGTGTGTGTTTCACAGCATGCAGTACACAACAACCAGCAATGCATGAACCCTTGCTTTTTAGGGAAATTACACATTCTTCCCCCATGTTATTCAAATTAGATTTGGTGGAGGTCAGCACTTTACATGAATGCAAATGTTTTTGTTCGCTTTCTTATTGCCGTGTTGACCTGAATACAGGACACAACTATTTTCTCCCCTCAAAAAACATCTGAAAAAGAGGGGTCTCCAGGGCCTGCCCCTGGAATAAACCCTCCAGGCAGTTGTTTGGATCCACAACGACAAACGGTGGTGACATAATTATGTCGACCTATCCTCATGCTCTTTAGGTGTCTTCTTTATCTCCTTTGATGCCTTATTGTTATGATAAAACTATGTTTCCGCTAAACCTTTTTAAGCGGTGAAGAACATGTTTTTTGTAATAATTCTAAGTCTTTTTTGCAACATAGCGGCCAAATCTATTCAAAAGCCTATAGTTAAAATTAAAGTTAACTATAGAACAAGTTAAAGTACTAATTATTATTCACACACACATTAGTGACAATAATATGAGACTTTTATTTTTATTCTTATTGTAATATTTTTCTATTTTGTTTCCATTTATACCCCCAATATATACTTTTTAAATTGATCTAAACTCTGTACACTGCTGCTGGAATTTTAATTTTCCTGAAGGAATCAATAAAGTACTATCTATCTATTTATCTAGATATCTAGAAAGATAGATGTTGTGAAATGTGTCCTCTGCATTTGACCCATCCCCTTGTTCACCCCCTGGGAGATGAGGGGAACAGTGGGCAGCAGCGGTGGCCGTGCCCGGGAATCATATTTGGTGATTTAACCCCCAATTCCAACCCTTGATGCAGAGTACCAAGCAGTGAAGTGAAGTGAATTATATTTAGATAGCGCTTTTTTCTCCAGTTACTCAAAGCGCTTTACATAGTGAAACCCAATATACATTTTTTTTCCATTTAAACCAGTGTGGGTGGCACTGGGAGCAGGTGGGTAAAGTGTCTTGCCCAAGGACACAACGGCAGTGACTAGGATGGCGGAAGCGGGAATCAAACCTGCAACCCTCAAGTTGCTGGCACGGCCGCTCTACCAACCGAGCTATATCGGGCGGTACTGGGTCCCATTTTTAAACTCTTTGGTATGATTAAGTCGGGGATTACACTCACGACCTACCGATCTCAGGGCGGACACTCTAACCACTAGGCTACTGAGATAACTTTTAATTTAGCATCCCTTCAAATGTCATCATCGAGACAGATTTATGACCGTATTTGTAAAACGACAGTACTACTTATGCTTATATTGTAGTCAAACATTTTTCTAAACGATAAAAAGTAAACATTACTTTTTTCATTGTCCATTTATTACATTTTATTTACTTTTTCGATTAAGGCCAAAGAGGCTTAGCAGTTTTGCATTGGCTTCACTGAGGTGAAGTGAAGTGAAGTGAATTATACTTATATAGCACTTTTCTCTAGTGACTCAAAGCGCTTTCCATAGTGAAACCCAATATTTAAGTTCCATTTTAACCAGTGTGGGTGGCACTGGGAGCAAGTGGGTAAAGTTTCTTGCTCAAGGACACAACGGCAGTGACTAAGATGGCGAAAGCGGGGATCGAACCGGAAACCCTCAAGTTGCTGGCACGGTCACTCTACCAACTGAGCTATACCGCTATAGGACGAACTACTTTTTGAAAAATTGAGCGATAGGGTGAAGGGAGGCAGCGGGTACTTGTCTTAATTAAAAAAAATAATTCTCATCAGGTTCTCAGGTGTATTTCAAAGATTTCTGTACCCGAGAAGCGGGTATAAAAGAACCGCTGAATTAATCGAAAACCCATGTCTTGGCGATGTAGGGGAGCAAGCCGAGCTAGCAAAAATATTTGCTTTGCTTCCCACGATTATTTCTATACTTGGACCTTGCATCCCTCACTATGAGGCAATACAGAATCACATGATTTCTTCTCGCCAGTCAAGTGTACAATATTGATATATCTTGATATTATAGTGATGCATGATAATATGATAAGCCAGTATAAGTAAGATATATCAAAAACTTCTCTTCACAATCTTTACATAAATTGTTTGAATTTTACACATAACGTCTTAATATCTAATTCTAAATGTATTTGAAATGCAAGATGGCGGCGCCCGGACGGGCTGCGTCCTCGAGGGGGTCTTGCTAAAGATGGAACATTTGGCAGAAATACCGGACAATTCCACAGACTTTATGGCTGGCTCACATCGTGGTCGCTCCGTGATCACGTACGACCGCCAGACACTTCTGGATGTGGACATATTGGGCCGTTTTGGACTGATAGACGCGTGCGTGCTAAACATGCTAACTAGCATGGGAATACGTCGGCGGCTACATCCAGCGGCCTGTGAAGCAGGGGAGTATAGTAGCAGCGGGGGCCGTCTACGGAGCAGACGCCAGCGGTGTGATCGGAAACGCGGATGTCGAGCGGGGCTAAAAACAAAGCAGAAGGCTAATCCCCACAGAACACCACTTCCCTCCATCCTGCAGCCGGATTTAAATGGAAAATACGAGACTACTGGTCTGGGTAAGGAGTCAGTTAAATTAGAACACGTTTTTTCTGCTTTGAGTGTTTCAGAGTTGGACATGTGTTTTACTGAGGTGGCTAACTATGATGCGTGCAGTTTATCAAAACAACAAACAAACAATCGGAAAATCCCCGTTACTGAGGTGGCTAACCATGATGCGTGCAGTTTATCAAAGCAACAAACAAAGTTAATGATATTATCAGAGACAACAATCTTAACGTCATCGGTCTCAGCGAAACCTGGCTTAAACCAAACTACTTTTTTGCGCTAAATGAGGCATGTCCTCCTAACTTTACACATGAGCATATTGCCCGTCCGCTTAAAAGGGGTGGGGGGGTCGCACTAATATACAACGAAAACTTTAACCTTAGTCCTAACATAAATAATAAATATAAATCGTTTGAGGTGCTTACTATGAAGTCTGTCACACCGCTGCCTCTACACCTGGCTGTTATCTACCGCCCCCCAGGGCCCTATTCGGACTTTAGCAATGAATTCTCAGAGTTCGTTGCTGATCTAGTGACACACGCCGATAATATAATCATAATGGGGGACTTTAATATCCATATGAATACCCCATCGGACCCACCGTGCGTAGCGCTCCAGACTGTAATTGATAGCTGTGGTCTCACACAAATAATAAATGAACCCACGCATCGCAACGGTAATACGATAGACTTAGTGCTTGTCAGGGGTATCACCGTCTCCAAAGTTACGATACTCCCGTATACTAAAGTATTGTCCGATCAGTACCTTATAAAATTCGAGGTTCAGACGCATGTTCGTCAAACTAATAATAATAATAACTGCTATAGCAGCCGCAACATTAATACAGCCACAACGACAACTCTTGCTGACCTACTGCCCTCGGTAATGGCACCATTCCCAAAGTATGTGGGCTCAATTGATAACCTCACTAACAACTTTAACGACACCCTGCGCGAAACCATTGATAACATAGCACCGCTAAAGTTAAAAAAGGCTCCAAAAAAGCGCACCCCGTGGTTTACAGAAGAAACTAGAGCTCAGAAATTATTATGTAGAAAGCTGGAACGCAAATGGCTCACGACTAAACTTGAGGTGCACCATCAAGCATGGAGTGATGGTTTAATAACTTATAAACGCATGCTTACCTTAGCTAAAGCTAAATATTACTCAAATCTCATCCACCGTAATAAAAACGATCCTAAATTTTTGTTTAGTACGGTAGCATCGCTAACTCAACAAGGGACCCCTTCCAGTAGCTCCACCCACTCAGCTGATGACTTTATGCAATTCTTTAGTAAGAAAATTGAAGTCATTAGAAAGGAGATTAAAGACAATGTGTCCCAGCTACAACGGGGTTCTATTAACACTGATACGATGGTATATACGGCGGATACTGCCCTCCAAAATAGTTTCTCTCGTTTTGAGGAAATAACATTAGAGGAATTGTTAAAACGTGTAAATGGAATAAAACAGACAACATGTTTACTTGACCCTCTTCCTGGGAAACTGATCAAGGAGCTCTTTGTATTATTAGGTCCATCAGTGCTAAATATTATAAACTTATCACTCTCCTCGGGCACTGTTCCCCTAGCATTCAAAAAAGCGGTTATTCATCCTCTTCTTAAAAGACCTAACCTCGATCCTGAACTCATGGTAAACTACCGACCGGTGTCTCACCTTCCCTTTATTTCAAAAATCCTTGAAAAAATTGTTGCGGAGCAGTTAAATGAACACTTAGCGTCTAACAATCTATGTGAAACCTTTCAATCCGGTTTCAGGGCAAATCACTCCACGGAGACAGCCCTCGCAAAAATGACTAATGATGTATTGCTAACGATGGATTCTGATGCGTCATCTATGTTGCTGCTCCTCGATCTTAGCGCTGCTTTCGATACCGTCGATCATAATATTTTATTAGAACGTATCAAAACACGAATTGGTATGTCAGACTTAGCCCTGTCTTGGTTTAACTCTTATCTTACTGATAGGATGCAGTGTGTCTCCCATAACAATGTGACCTCGGACTACGTTAAGGTAACGTGTGGAGTTCCCCAGGGTTCGGTCCTTGGCCCTGCACTCTTCAGCATCTACATGCTGCCGCTAGGTGACATCATACGCAAATACGGTGTTAGCTTTCACTGTTATGCTGATGACACCCAACTCTACATGCCCCTAAAGCTGACCAACATGCCGGATTGTAGTCAGCTTGAGGCGTGTCTTAATGAAATTAAACAATGGATGTCCGCTAACTTTTTGCAACTCAACGCCAAAAAAACGGAAATGCTGATTATCGGTCCTGCCAGACACCGAACTCTATTTAATAATACAACTCTAACATTTGACAACCAAACAATTAAACAAGGCGACACGGTAAAGAATCTGGGTATTATCTTCGACCCAACTCTCTCCTTTGAGGCACACATTAAAAGCGTTACTAAAACGGCCTTCTTTCATCTCCGTAATATCGCTAAAATTCGCTCCATTCTGTCCACTAAAGACGCTGAGATCATTATCCATGCGTTTGTTACGTCTCGCCTCGACTACTGTAACGTATTATTTTCGGGTCTCCCCATGTCTAGCATTAAAAGATTACAGTTGGTACAAAATGCGGCTGCTAGACTTTTGACAAGAACAAGAAAGTTTGATCACATTACGCCTGTCCTGGCTCACCTGCACTGGCTTCCTGTGCACTTAAGATGTGACTTTAAGGTTTTACTACTTACGTATAAAATACTACATGGTCTAGCTCCATCCTATCTTGCCGATTGTATTGTACCATATGTCCCGGCAAGAAATCTGCGTTCAAAGGACTCCGGCTTGTTAGTGATTCCCAAAGCCCAAAAAAAGTCTGCGGGCTATAGAGCGTTTTCCGTTCGGGCTCCAGTACTCTGGAATGCCCTCCCGGTAACAGTTCGAGATGCCACCTCAGTAGAAGCATTTAAGTCTCACCTTAAAACTCATTTGTATACTCTAGCCTTTAAATAGACTCCCTTTTTAGACCAGTTGATCTGCCGTTTCTTTTCTTTTTCTTCTATGTCCCACTCTCCCTTGTGGAGGGGGTCCGGTCCGATCCGGTGGCCATGTACTGCTTGCTTGTGTAACGGCTGGGGACATCTCTGCGCTGCTGATCCGCCTCCGCTTGGGATGGTTTCCTGCTGGCTCCGCTGTGAACGGGACTCTCGCTGCTGTTTTGGATCCGCTTTGGACTGGACTCTCGCGACTGTGTTGGATCCATTGTGGATTGAACTTTCACAGTATTATGTTAGACCCGCTCGACATCCATTGCTTTCCTCCTCTCTAAGGTTCTCATAGTCATTATTGTCACCGACGTCCCACTGGGTCATTATTGTCACCGATGTCCCACTGGGTGTGAGTTTTCCTTGCCCTTATGTGGGCCTACTGAGGATGTCGTGGTGGTTTGTGCAGCCCTTTGAGACACTAGTGATTTAGGGCTATATAAGTAAACATTGATTGATTGATTGATTGATTGAAATACCTGTATATTGTTGTTGGTTGTGTGTTTCTACCACATACACGCACAAAAACAGAGACACTGAGGAAAAAAAAGTGAATCAAGTTGCAAGCAAGTTAGCAAACAACAGTCATTTTCATCTCAAGGCTTTGTCCATTCTGACAGATATTTTTCCATGATGTTTGGCCTTTTATCCATACACAAATGCAGGTTTAAGTCATTTGAAGATTTTAAAACTTAGCTTCTTGGCTTGTGTCATAAGAAATGTTGGAAATTATCTATGCCAGGATGTCCAAAGTGCGGCCCGTGGGCCATTTACGGCCAGCAGCTAATTGTTTACCGGCCCGCCACACATTCTGGAAATGCTATTGCAAAAATAAAAAAAGAACATTAGAAATATTGGAATGAGATTAAATTTATCGGGAAAAAGTTGCAATGTTGACACAAAGCTGCCATGCAGGCTGTGTTTTTTTTCTTTGGTCTTTATTTTACCATGTAAAAACCATCTTTACCATGAATTGATTAACGTGGACCCCGACTTAAACAAGTTGAAAAACTTATTCGGGTGTTACCATTTAGTGGTCAATTGTACGTATTATGTACTGTACTGTGCAATCTACTAATAACAAGTTTCAATTAATCAATTATGTATTTTTGATTTTTATGCCATTGTTCAAAAGAAAAATAATGACAAAAAATCCATGTAATAATGAATTATTTTCAAAGCTCCAATTAGTTCAAATATTTCATTTTAAAAGTTTTTTTGTGGTAAATATTGCACATATTGTGTAGTTGCCATATAAAAACATAGACATTTTCTTTGACGAAAGAGCATTAAACAAACAAAATAATAGTTTAAACGTAAAATCGACAGATATATCTGAAGTTGATCTTGTAACTTAAGTGTTGAAAGTTAAAAAAAAGCCTTAATAAAAATGTATCACTTCCTGAGTGGGGCACCTTTTGGATCCCGAATATATTTAGTGGTATTCATTTATCTTTTCACTGTGATTACTCAAAAATAATAAAGAATTAAAATCAATGGTGTCCTGCATTTTTGATCTTTTAGGGCTCTAATTACTAAATTTTGCACATTTCAGTTTTACATTAAAAAAACAAAGATATTTTTCACAGAAAAGCTATAAAACCTTTTTTTTTTTTTTAAGTTGATATAGAGATTTACTGTAGGCGTTAAATAAAAAATAGTACAAATTTGACTTATTTTTAACATTTTAATAACTGAGACCCTTTATGGTCCCTGGGACCACTAGAGGTAAAAATACATTTTAAAAATCCTTATATTTGGTTATGGTTTGAAATTGAATAATATCAAAAATGGCCCCCACATGCTTTAATTTTTCCATGTGCGGCCCTCAGTGGAAAAAGTTTGGACATTCCTGATCTATGGGGTACCGAATGTAAAAGTTCAGACACACTTTACTAGCAGATATATATTCTTCACATTGAACTAATTTTTTTCAAATTTAACTCATTTTCACCACATTTAAATTTGAAATAAATGTTGACTATGAATGTTCTTTTTGTCACACTTGCGGGGCTGCATGTTGGTGGCAGTTGTCGTGACTTCTCGATGCAAATAGAATGCACAATTGCAGCAAAATAATATTTAATAACACTAGGAGTCAAACTCTAAACCAGGGGTCACCAAAGCGGTGCCCACGGGCACCAGGTCGCCCGTAAGGACCAGATGAGTAGCCCGCTGGCCTGTTCTAAAAATAGCTCAAATAGCAGCACTTACCAGTGAGCTGCCTCTATTTTTTAAACTTTATTTATTTACTAGCAAGCTGGTCTCACTTTGCTCGACATTTTTAATTCTAGGAGGGACAAAACTCAAATAGAATTTGAAAATCCAAGAAAATATTTTAAAAACTTGGTTTTCACTTGTTTAAATAAATTCATTCTTTTAAAAAAAAAATGATTTTAGGATTTTTAAAAACATATACCTTTTTACCTTTTAAATTCCTTCCTCTTCTTTCCTGACAATTTAAATCAATGTTCAAGTAAATTTATTTTTTTTATTGTAAAGAATAATAAATACATTTTTATTTAATTTTTCATTTTAGCTTCTGTTTTTTCAACAAAGAATATTTGTGAAATATTTCTTCAAACTTATGATTAAAATTAAAAAAAGATGTATTCTGGCATGTCTAGAAAATATTTAGAATCAAATTTAAATCTTATTTGAAAGTATTTTAAATGTATTTAAAAAAATTTGTTCTGGAAAATCTAGAGGAAATAATGATTTGTCTTTGTTAGAAATATACCTAGGTCCAATTTTTTATATATTCTAACAAAATGCGGATTGGATTTTAAACTATTTAAAACATGTGATCAAACTTCTAAAATTAATATTAATCAGGAAAAATTACTAATAATGTTCCATAAATTATTTTTATAATTTTTTCAAAAAGATTCTAATTAGTTAGTTTTTCTCTTCTTTTTTTCGGTTGAATTTTGAATTTTAAAGAGTCGAAATTGATTGAAATTGATTTATTCTCTGCAAAAATCCTTCCCTAAAAGGAAAAAAAATGTACAACTGAATGACAGACAGAAATTCCCATTTATATATATATATATATATATATATATATATATATATATATATATATATAAAACTCCGGCTTCCTCCCACTTCCAAAGACATGCACCTGGGGATAGGTTGATTGGCAACACCAATTTGGCCCTAGTGTGTGAATGTGAGTGTGAATGTTGTCTGTCTATCTGTGTTGGCCCTGCGATGAGGTAGCGACTTGTCCAGGGTGTACCCCGCCTTCCGCCCGATTGTAGCTTAGATAGGCGCCAGCGCCCCCCGCGACCTCAAAAGGGAATAAGCGGTAGAAAATGGATGGATGGATGTATATAGATTTATTTATTAAAGGTAAATTGAGCAAATTGGCTATTTCTGGCAATTTATTTAGGTGTGTATCATACTGGTAGCCCTTCGCATTAATCAGTACCCAAACAGTCGCTCTTGGTTTCAAAAAGGTTGGTGACCCCCGCTCTAAACAAACACTCTGGAAAAGGGAGTGCACGTATAACAGAGCACTAGTGCAGTTAGGAGCGCACAAAAAGACTATACAGAAACTCAAACAAGACTAGACTTACGGTGAGGTGTGAAAAGAAAGAGCAGCGTGCCACAGCAGTCAATGCTGATTGAAACCTAACATTGGCTGCTGATTATTAACTCAACTCAGGTAGACCTAACAGGGATCTGAGGCAGGAGTCAAGTCGCTTCAGGAAGGACTAACTAAAACAGGAAGACAAACCAAAATAAGAGTGCGAGACCGGAACTAAATCATCAGACACAGGGAAATGCCAAGAAACTCAAAATAAGGTGTAACGGAGTTAAAACACACCTTTGTTATTTATTATATTTTGTTTGTGACTTTTATCTTCAAATAGTTCGCTTTTCTGCTCGTCTATGAGAGGGCGGTTTAAAGTCTTTCTGTCCCTCCTGAGCTCCTGTAGTCCTCCAGGGTTGTGTAGCCCAAGCCTTCTTCCCCTCACAGAAAAGTTTCACATGGCTGAGGGTGAGTCTCGGTCGGACGATCCCACCAACATTTTCTTTTTTTTTCGGTAGAAATTAGGTCTTTATTTAATGAATGTGTGTACCAAGAATGTGTTGTCTTCTAGTTTTAAGTTCAGATTCCAAGTAACATTACATCGCTAGCATTGGCGCCAACCAGCCGCTCTTTGTTGTATGAGGGGTTGGGGGTTGCCCACATATGCGGTCCTCTCCAAGGTTTCTCATAGTCATCATTGTCACTGACGTCCCACTGGGTGTGAGTCCCACTGGGTGTGAGTTTTCCTTGCCCTTATGTGGGCTCTACCAAAGATGTCGTTGTGGTTTGTGTTGTGGTTTGTGCAGCCCTTTGACACACTAGTGATTTAGGGCCGTATAAATAATCATTGATTGATTGAAATGTTGCATGTTTTGTTCTGCCACGAAATGGGGCTTGGAATGCCATCCATCCATCCATTTTCTACCACTTATTCCCTTTTGGGGTCGCGGGGGGCGCTGGCGCCTATCTCAGCTACAACCGGGCGGAAGGCGGGGTACACCCTGGACAAGTCGCCACCTCATCGCAGGGCCAACACAGATAGACGGACAACATTCACACTCACATTCACACACTAGGGCCAATTTAGTGTTGCCAATCAACCTATCCCCAGGTGCATGTCTTTGGAAGTGGGAGGAAGCCGGAGTACCCGGAGGGAACCCACGCATTCACGGGGAGAACATGCAAACTCCACACAGAAAGATCCCGAGCCTGGATTTGAACCCAGGACTGCAGGACCTTCGTATTGTGAGGCAGACGCACTAACCCCTCTGCCACCGTGTACATTTCAATATTTTACAGACTGTTTGTATTTGTCTTTTTCATTGTAAATTGTTAAAGATGTGTATGTGCACAGAAAAGTTTCACATGGCTGAGGGCGTAAGCCAAAGAAAGACGGGATACCGACATTGTCTGATTGCCCCCCGCAGGTTGGAAGGAAGAGAAATAAAGCTGAGAACAGTGGAACAAGTCTCATCATTGTGCCGACCCAGATCAGTTACAAAGGCACGGCCTGGTGTGACAATATTTGAATGTTAAATCTGAATGTGAATTTTAAATTTAAATATTTAATCTAAATCTAAACATTACATTTGAATATCAATGTGAAATTTAAATCCATATCTTAAATCTAAATCTAAATGTTAAATCTACACCTACATGTTATATGTAAATCCAAACGACAAATCTGTACCTAAATGTAAAGCTGAACCTAAATGATAAATGTAAATTTTAAATCTAAATGTGAACGCTAAATGTTATCTAAAACTAAATGCTAAATTTAAATCTAAATTTAAATGTGAGTTCTAAATCTCTCGTTAAGTGAAAAGATGAATATCCATAGCATGCCAATTTTCCACTAATCCGGGGCCTCTCAGCCGCAAAACCGTGCCCTCCTCTCTGCCTTTTAGTGCACGACACTCTTACATCTTTCTTAATGCAGAAGGAAAAATGACAGATGATTTAATTCAAATAATGCCAATAAAGTTGCATATTGATAAAAATGATAGCTCCAGACATGAGTGTGCATGGTGTGTAGCGTGAAGACATATTTGAAAACAGGACGCTTAAACAGCTGCCCGCCTCACTTCCGTGTTTGACAATGAATAGAATTGCTTCCTACAGCGAGACAGTCTGCATGAATACACCCATTCATATTTGTCTTTCATCATTTCACTGTGTTGTTACTTCATGATTGTGTCAAATGTGAACATTTTTAAATTGCTGTAAACAACGCACTCACTGTCACATAAGTTGCTGCAGCAGCCAGATGATACGCTGGCTTTGAATCTAAGATTGTCTCAATTGTGACCTAAATGGTACACACAAGATCAAAGTGAGAGTGAAGTCATCATTTGGTCTGAGGTTTGGCTTTGACTTTTGACCTTTATCTTAGTAATAAAAATATTGACTTAAGGGTGCTGATATCATTTTGTGCTATGGTACACAGTTCACCTGGGCTCCATGAGAGATAATATGTAACTCATTGTACTGTACATCTAATGTATCACTGTGTTTATGAACAGAGACGTCATGATGACAAATGATGAATGACAAAATCACCTCCGGTTGCTATTTCAGGCTTCTTGTCGGCCAAAATTATTTTTATGTGGACATAGATGTTTTTAAAATGCCATCTGTTTTCATGTTGACCTAATTTTATCAATCAAGCAAAGTCTTCAAACAACAGTCAAGAAGCTGTGAAATATGATTTTTTTTTAATAGCAATCAGCAAATTGTTATTTTAACCGCTGAGCAATAAGAGGGACTGAGGTTCCTGAGGTACAAACCCCGTTTCCATATGAGTTGGGAAATTGTGTTAGTTGTAAATATAAACGGAATACGATGATTTGCAAGTCCTTTTCAACCCATATTCATTCGAATGCACTACAAACACAAGATATTTTATGTTCAAACTCATAAACTTTTTTTTTTTTTGCAAATAATAATTAACTTAAAATTTGATGGCTGCAACACATGCCAAAGTAGTTGGGAAAGGGCATGTTCACCACTGTGTTACATCACCTTTTCTTTTAACAACATTCAATAAACGTTTGGGAACAGAGGAAACTAATTGTTGAAGCTTTGAAGGTGTAATTCTTTCCCATTCTGGTTTTATGTAGAGCTTCAGTCGTTCAAAAGTCCGGGGTCGCCGCTGTTGTGTTTTACGCTTCATAATGTGCCACACATTTTCGATGGGAGACAGGTCTGGCCTGCAGGCGGGCCAGGAAAGTACCAGCATTCTTTTACTACGAAGCCACGCTGTTGTAACATGTGGCTTGGCATTGTCTTGATGAAATAAGCAGGGGCGTCCATGATAACGTTGCTTGGATGACAACATATGTTGCTCCAAAACCTGTATGGACCATTCAGCATTAATGGTGCCTTCACAGATGTGTAAGTTACCCATGCCTTGGGCACTAATACACCTCCATACCATCACAGATGCTGGCTTTCGAACTTTGTGCCTATAACAATCCGGATGGTTATTTTCCTCTTTGTTCTGGAGGACACCACGTCCACAGTTTTCAAATATAATTTGGAATGTGGACTCATTAGACCACATAACACTTTTCCACTTTGCATCAGTCTATCTTAGGTAATGTCGGGCCCAACAAAGTCGGCGGTGTTTCTGAGTATTGTTGATAAATGGGTTTTGCTTTGCATAGTAGAGTTTTAACTTGCACTTACAGATGTAGCGACCAACTGTAGTTACTGACAGTGGTTTTATGAAGTGTTCCTGAGCCCATGTGGTGATATCCTTTTTACACTGATGTCGGTTTTCAATGCAGTACCACCTGAGGGATCAAAGGTCCGTAATATCATCGCTTACGTGCAGTGATTTCTCCAGATTCTCTGAACCTTTTGATGATTTTACCGACCGTAGATGGTAAAATCCCTAAATTCCTTGCAATAGCTCGTTGAGAAATGTCGTTCTAAAACTGTTCGACAATTTGCTTACAAAGTGGTGACCCTCACCCCATCCTTTTTTGTGAATCACTGAGCATTTCATGGAAGCTGCTTTTGTACCCAATCATGGCACCCACCTGTTCCCAACTATCCTGCACACCTGTGGGATGTTCCAAATAAGTGTTTGATGAGTATTCCTCAACTTTATCAGTAATTATTGCCACCTTTCCCAACTTCTTTGTCACGTGTTGCTGGCATCAAATTCTAAAGTTAATGATTATTTGCAAACAAAAAATGTTTATCGGTTTGAACATCAAATAGGTTGTCTTTGTAGCATATTCAACTGAATATGGGTTGAAATTGATTTGCAAATCATTGTATTCCGTTTATATTTACATCTAACACAATTTCCCAACTCAAATGGAAACAGGGTTTGTAGTTAAGAACCTCGTCAGTGACAGGGCCCCAGTGGTGGATGAGATCCGCCCTGATTTTCTTAAGGTTCTGGATGCTGTGGGGCTGTTGTGGTTGACAAGACTCTGCAACATTGCGTGGACATCAGGGGCAGTACTTCGATTGGCAGACTGGGGTGGTGGTTCTTCTATTTAAAAAGGGGAACCGGAGTGTGTGTTCCAACTATTGTGGGATTACATTTCTCTGCCTTCCTGGTAAGTTCTATTCAGGTGTACTGGGCAGGAAGCTATGCTGCATAGTCGAACCTCGGATTCAAAAGGAGCAGTGTGGTTTTTGTCCTGGTTGTGGCACTGTGGACCAACTCTATTCTCTCGGCAGGAGCTTTGAGGGTTAATGGGAGTTTGCTTAACCAGTCTACATGTGTTTTATGGACTTGGAGAATGCGTTCAGAGAGTATGGGGGTATGATCACTGTCAGAGCTTGGTTCTTATTGCCGGCAGTACGTCGCACCTGTTTCCATTGAGAGTTGGACTCCGCCAGGGCTAGCCTTTGTCACCGACTCTGTTTACAACTTTTATGGACATGATTTCTAGGCGCAGTAAGGGCGTTGATAGGATCCGGTTTGGTGGATGCAGGATATGGTCTTCACTTTTTGCAGATGATGTGGTCCTGCTGGCTTCATCCGACCAGGATCTTCAGCTCTCACTGGATCGGTTCACAGCTGAGTGTGAATCGACTGGGATGAAAATCAGTACTTACAAATCTGAGTCAATAGTTCTTGCCCATAAAAAGGTTGCGTGCCATCTCCTGTGTGGGAAGGAGATCTTGCCTAAAGTGGAGGAGTTCAAGTACTTCGGGGTGTCGTTTACTACTGAGGGAAGAGTGTATTGTGAGATCGAGAGATGGATTGGTGCAGCGTCTGCAATAATGTGGACCTTGTATCGGTCTGTCATGGTGTAGAAAGAGCTAAGCCGGAAGGCAAAGGTCTTAATTTACCAGTCGCTCTACGTCCCTACCGTGACCTATGGTCATGAGCTTTAGGTTATGACTGAAAAGACAAAATCCCAGGTACAAGTGGCCGAAATAAATTTACTCTGTCGGGTGGTGGGGCTCTCCCTTAAAAATAGGGTGAGAAACTCTGTCATTAGGAAGGATTTCAGAATAAAACAGCTGCAGGAGGAGCCAGATGAGGTGGTTTGGGCATCTGACCCTAATTACCCCTGAACGCTTCCCTGGGGAGGTGTTTATCATGTGTCCAACCGGTAGAGGAAGACCCAGGACACAGTGGGGAGACTATGTCTCCCACCTGGCCTGGGAACGCCTCGGGATCACCCAGGAAGAGCTGGACGAATTATCTAGGGAGAGTGAAGTCTGGCCTTCTCTGCTTAGGCTGCTGTCCCCGAGACCCGACTTCAGATAAGCGGAAGAAGATGGATGGATGGATGGATGGATGGATGGATGAATGATTGTGATGGCTGCAGGGACAACAAGCCCATAGAACACCTTTGCACCCACACGTGCATGCTCTTAAAGGCGTAGTCTTATAGAGGTTATGAGACACAAAGCTACCTGCCACTTTCAAGATCTAACGATCCCATGATGACCATTTAAAACGAGCCGACAGGTACCCCCTCCTCTCCATCCCTTTCTCCTCTCCTCTCCTCTTCCCCGATCCTTCATCCTGGTTCAGCCCTTTGCACTTCTATTGTTTTTCCCCGGCGGCTGTATTATTTCAATGCTGACTAATTATCGCAGCACGACAGCGGCGACTAGAAGAAAGGAGGATGAAGAGGAGGAGGAGGATGGCCATGCAGGAGAGGATGATGAAAGGCAACAAGGTGCGGCAGTGGTGAGAGGGAGGCAACGTGACGGCATGGAGGGGAGGGAAGAGGAAAGTTGTGCCTTCTATTATCGTGGCGCAAGAACAACATACCATATATATTCTATATAGTGCAGGCATTGTTGCCAACTTCTTAGCAAGAAACTTAGCCATTGCTAAATGACGTCATTGTTTATTTTACATAATTTCCTATTCTACGTATGTGTATGACCCCGGACTTCCACTGGATTCAAAACGGATTCCAAACCCACCTGCCCCTCCTGTTTTTTTTTTTTTTTTTTTTTTGTAATCAATGTGTCCGTTTCCACCGCCTGTATAACGGCACCGACATAGTGATGACGTTACGCATTCCTGCACTAAATATACTCAGAGCTTCTGTATTTGCCGAATGCTGCAACAAATCTATTCAATTCAGCTAAAGTATGCTTGTGTTGGACAGGATGTCCTGAACAAACACAACATAAATTATCCAGTTTACTTAAAAAAAAAAAACAACACTCAATTTTCAAGGTGGATCGTAGTTTTCACTTTTAAATGTCTTAAAGGGCAGCAATAAATATGAAATCAACTTGTCAAAAGTTTTCAGACGTAATTTCACCAGGCTCAAACAAATGGTTGAGGACATGGATCTAAACTTAAATAATAGTATACAGGCATATCCCGGTTAGTTATATGGGGAAATTGGGTCCTGTGTCAAATACCAGCTGATACGGAGACTGGGAAAGCAGGGGAGTGGTTGTTGTGACACGCTCGCAAGAGATGATATTACTGTTGTATTGTTGCTTGCTACAAAAATAAAGTTGGTTTATCATGGCAAGACAGTCTGTGTTGCTCTTCAGCACCTGTTATTAATAGCAGGACTGAATTTATTTACTTCTACTCCTCTGTAAGGACAGAATGAACTATCTGTGGTTGGCTTTACCATAACTTCCCTTACCACCCGATTACGAGCATATTTGCAAGATCTCGCAAAAGCCCACACTATTTCGCTACACGACGGAGCGGCTACAAAATCGCGGTAGGGATTGCCGGACAGCAGATGGCTGTTTTGCTGCGGTTACGCAACCAGTAGAAATCTGAGGTGACTAGTTCAGAGGGCGTTTTCACCAACACCTTGTCCTTTGACTTCAGATCAACATTTGCATTATAAGTGGTCTTATTTACGTGTCTCAGTCATCCTGCAGGCCAATCACGTTCGACTGCGCCTCCACCCTGTCAGCCATGTTGTAGTTTTTAGCACTTTCATATCGAGCCTACTGACAGATATAAGTCAGAACTATACGCTACTTTTCCTTAGAAATGGCAACAGTGGAGGATTTTAGGAAGCATGTGAATGTACGAGCCAGTCGGCCCCACAACAAGGGGATAGGGAAAAATAAGAAACCTAGTGACTAAAACTGAATGAAAATGGCGGTTTCAGGCCAAGTTCTTCTGGGTAAACCTCTACTATATATGAAGATATCAGCTGACGTAACTAAGGCCAAATCATCAGTAAAGTCCCAAATTCCAAACAGCTGTTTCCAAGTTTGAAAGAAGGTAAGACTGTTTGATTTCAAATTATTCGGACACATGATGATCCCAAACATACAAGAACAGTTGCCAAAAGGTAAGAAACGTTTGTTTTGCATAATACGACTACTTTAAAGGTTTGGGTGGATTGATCATATTGGGCCTTGAGATTACCCGTTTTTTGGGACATCAGTTATATTTTGTCAACATCGTTGTTCTTTGTGTCATAGTCGCAATGTTTTGATGCCACAGTCCATGACAAAAATGTTTTGTGCTTTCAGAGGAAATAAGGAACAGAAATTGTCCATTCTGGGTGAGAAGATTTATTTTCACTGTGCACTTTATTTTTTATAGATGTGTATTTAATATTCTGTTGCATCTCTGCATCTTCTCTGTACTCCCCTACCACGGCCGGTGGCCAGGGCATGATGCTCTTTATTCTCTGTACAGTAACTGACTCGTCACCTTCTTCTACATCCTTTGATCTTCTGTGTCAATCGCAGAGGCAGCATCGGTCAAAGTAAAAGTGCTTTGTCAAACATTAAAATGCTAATTTCATCACTGCTAGTCCAGGTTTGTATGGACGGCATCGGGGTTTGGACCCGTATTGCAGTCCGCCAGTCAGTGGCCCTTGCACTAGGGCGGGTGTCAGCAACCCGTGGCTCCTTAGTGCTGCCCTAGTGGCTCCCTGGAGCATTTTTGTAAAAAGATTGAAAATGGAAAAAGATGGGGGGGGGAAAAAACAATTTTTTTTTAGTATGTTTTTTGTTTGAGGATAAACATGACATAAACCTTCCCAATTGTTAGAAAGCTCACTGTTTAATATGTTTGTGTGTATGTTTCACTGATGAGAGTATTTGGTGAACATCATTTTGTCCTACTAATTTTGGCGGTCCTTGAACTCACCATGGTGTGGACTGTGACGCACCGGTTTGCTTACATGTAAGCAAGGTGAATATCACCTTAAAATAAATCACAAAAAAGGAATGATATAAAATAGATTACTAGGTTTTTTATGAAAGTGCAAAGATGTAGACAAGTGTTTAAAGTAACTGTTTAAACAGTGTGACTGATTATTTTATTTGTAGTAAATGGAATTTCCTTATTGGCTGAAGTGCAGCTTTGATAGTTCCATATTGAAGCCTCATTCAGCATCTTCACTCAATAATAGCGACACTATACTTCCATCCAATCCACTTGACTTTGTCCGTTCCTAAATGGGAGACTTTACCAAGGTAGATGATTTTTTAAGTACTGGCTTCATCCTGGCACGATTAATATCGTCATGGGTTATTAACTTAGCGTTTGGGTTAACCCTAACTCACTAACCCTAGGTGTACCGTATGGGAACAATTAGCCCAAAAAGTCTAATGAACAATGCAGTTTTTATTTTGGCAAAGGTTGCTCCTGGAATGCAGAAATTTGGAGACCTCTGTAAAATATATATTTTTTTAATGTATTTTTATTGGATTATGTGTTAATATTATTGGGGATATTGTTCTCAGATAGTGAGTCAGGCCTCCCTGGGGGTGCACGGTGAAATGCCAATTGGAGAGGCCCCAGGGAGCATGTTTTATCAGTATCATGCTTTAAACTCCACTTGGAAAATGTGCTCACGGAAGCCTTATTTTGATTAAATGAACAATCTGTGCTGATTCATCCATCCATCCATTTTCTACCGCTTAGACCCCAAAAAGGAATAAGCGGTAGAAAATGGATGGATGGATGAATCAGCACAGATTGTTTTATTCCATCTTGTTTTGTAGGTTAACATGTTTTATGTACTCAGTTAATGTTGCTCATCAACTTGATTTTGATATTCTTTGTTAATTTTTTGTTAATTTGATTTTTCACGATCAAATAATTTAAGTCTTTGAAAAATGTGTGCAGTGTGGCTGCCCCATGCTACTAAACCTCACTCCCTGACAATTTAAAAAAGCCCGTGCTTTTGACTCGTTGGTCGGCACACTCGCCTCTCAGGTGGCCGACAAGTGTTTGCGTACCTGTGTGGTATTGGAAAAAGGCATGTGGTTGGATAAAGGCTTGGGGCCTGAACCAAGTTGGTTACATCAGATTTGATAAGATTTTTTTAGGGAACTTTCTGTTACACATTACAACCAATGTTGACAACATTATTTGTGTTGTTGTAAGTTGATCTATATTTTAATTTTTGGTTTTCTTTAATGTTAATAAGGATACAATGTTATGCAAAGGTCTACCTATAACAATCGTGGAGACAAAAATTAATATTCATAGTCGTGGTGTTGAGTGGGGGGATGAGTGGCGCAAAAGGTGGCGCAGTGGGAGAGTGGCCGTGCGCAAACCGAGGGTCACTGGTACAAATCCCACCTAGAACCAACCTCGTCACGTCCGTTGTGTCCTGAGCAAGACACTTCACCCTTGCTCCTGACGGGTGCTGGTTGGCGCCTTGCATGGCAGCTCCCTCCATCAGTGTGTGAATGTGTGTGTGAATGGGTAAATGTGGAAGTAGTGTCAAAGCGCTTTGAGTACCTTGAAGGTAGAAAAGCGCTATACAAGTACAACGCATTTATCATTTATTCTTGCTAAGGGGGGGGCGTAAGAGAAAATATTTGAAAAACGCTTTTCTATGGTAAACTTGACACTGTATGTGTTGCGTTTGGGACGCATATTGAATGCGCGAGTTGCCACCCCAAGATGCTACAGGACTCGGACTAGGCGTGATAGCAGGTAAGAACTTGTTTTAATATAAAACTGACAAAATAACACTTGACAAAAGGCAAAGAAAAGGCGTGCCTACGCACGGGTAGCTAAATGCTAATGTTAGCAAGAGTCGAGTTCAAAGTGTCCAAAGTATTGATTGATTGATTGATTGATACTTTTCTTAGTAGATTGCACAGTTCAGTACATATTCCGTACAATTGACCACTGAATGGTAACACCCGAATACGTTTTTCAACTTGTTTAAGTCGGGGTCCATGTTAATCAATTCATGGTAGCGCATGCCGAGCGCGCGGAAGTTAAGACAGGACTTAGCAAGGTAAATACAAAACAAGAATACCAAATGTAACTGTTGCAGGAGCAAACAAAACATCCAGACAGAACTAAGGTAGCAGGCCGGTTTAAATACTAAAACAATAATCAAAAACAGGTGTGCGTCAGAAAGTAAGTGCAGGTGGAGCGAATGAAGTCGCCATGGTGATGAATACAAACAAGGAAGTGCACACAACTCAGGGAACCGAAGAGTCCAAAAACAATAAAAAACACAAAAAAAGGGCTCAAGAACAAAAAACATGTCTGATCAGAGAGGCGGATCGCGACAGTATGTTTACCATCAGCACCCTTTAGATTCCTTTTCCAGCATCATATAGTTTACGCATATTGCTGAACATCGACTGGAAGTAATTTTTGTCAAATAACACCTCGCTTATCCGCAGTGTCTGCCATATGCCACAGTTGCACTCTTTTCTTTGTTTTGAGTGTCTTCATCTTCAGCATCATCCCTCTGCTACAAGAGAAATTGGAATCCCCTTGCCTCCCCATGTCCAACCACCTGCTTCTTTGCGATGATTGCTGCCTCCTGCTACTTTACTTTTGTGTGTGTGCGCCACTAAATGAGGAGACGATAGGAGGCACAGCGTCCCTAATGAGTGCAGTCTGACAGGGTGCAACCATGTGTCACTGTTGTCTCCCAGCAAAACACCTGCTGCACGGCTTCTGACAAAATCCACCTCGAGGTGGAAAAGAAAACGTGTTCATCCCACCAAAATATGCCAGCACCAGAAAATACGTATGCGATATCTAGTTGGTTTTCAAAAAAGAAAGTGAGTTTATGACCTCTTCGTACAGTAAACACAGACAATCAATGCAATTGTATGTTAAAGAGGAAGATTGGATTTCTACAGGCACAATTGACTCGCTAGGTTGCCACAGCAACATGAGGTGTAGCAACCCTTGCCCCTCCATCCATCCATTTTTCTACCGCTTGTCATTAAAGCCATCACAAGAATGAATGAACACCCATAGGTAACAATGCTAAACTCAAATAACCATAATAAAGTAGCAAACAAAACAAAGCAAATACTCATTTAAAAAGAAGAAGACACCCTACCTCAGAGAGAAACAACACTCTTTTCAGGACAAAAATGTACATATTCTGGACATAGAAGCCAAGAAAAATTTAAGGAGGAAGGAAGACCACCTGTATCCCCTATATCAATGCCGTCCTTTCATCCCTTTCTAAGCAATTCAATAATTTAACCTTTAAAAAGGGGACCCATGATAATCTTAATCTACATTCAGATCAGGCCCACAAACAGGTTTTATGCGGGCCGCGAGATGAGTTTGCGAAGTGTAAATTTGAGCTGAAATTGTGATGAAAGAAACTGCTGATCTAAATGTGTCCACTGGATGTCGCAATAACAACTCTGTTGGGCAAGCAAATGCTTGATACCGGGGCCAAGCAAGGGGTACGCAGTAAAGCGCATATAGCTAGGATAACGCAAGGCTGTCGCTCTGTAATTGCCACCAAATGTGTAACTCAACCATCTTCAACAGTTTCTACCTCCGGGTGTGTAGTTTGTTGAGTTAGCTCGGGGTTAGTACAAACATAGGTCCCCTTGAACATATAACAAACATGAGCCAGACACTTTTTGTTTCAGGTGGGCTCTTGACCATTAGTACAACTAGATGGAATGCTAATAAAGATTGTTGTTGTTTGCCAGAGGCCTCACTTCATTGTGTGCAATATAACTACACACATGAGTAAACCCATTCTTGTGGGGTGAGTACGTTGGATACAGCACCATCCTCTCAGACTCGAGCTTTCTTATTTTAAAAAACATGCTAGTGTAATAGAAAAAATATTTTTCGACAAATCCACCATATATATGGTGGTGTTGTTATTCAACCCCATAAAGCGGAACTGCAATTTTTGGAATTTTGCCTATCATTCGCAATTGTTGTGAGAGACAAGAACTCACACGTCTTTTTTTATTATTATTATTTTAAAGGTGATAAAAAAAACGTCTGAAAAATTCAGCTAATGGGACTCACTGTTGTAGCCTTCAAAGCTCTCCAAAACAACTTCAAAACCCTCCATTAACGTTTTGTATACACAATGTAAGACTTTATATAATGCAGTAACAGACACGTTCATAACCATATCTAATATGCTAAATATTTACTGCCTTTTGATCATTTTAACCAATGCCGGAACTAATTGTTCCGCGTATTTATTTACGTTACCATAGCAGCGCACATCTGACAATGTGTGTTCTAATTACTTTCGGATACAAAAGGCTTATGTGCACGTTCTAATCATGGCAGACTTGGTAACAAACAACAAAGACAACAATTTGTGGACAAAAGAGGATTCACAACCTTATCTTTTTGAATCTGAATTTACGGGAGGATGAATTACTGCTTGTAGAAGCCAGCACAAAGGAAGAGTGAGACGTTGGAGCAGAGTAAGGTTAAAGTGAATCAAAGCTGCAAAATGTGGAACTTGAAGCCAAGGTATTTCGACAAAAATGTTGTGCTTACCCACAATTAACCAAAAAAAAACGTCCCTGGCCAGCTGAACCAAACAGACAACTGTCCATCGAGTGAGTCACTTTCTATTCATCATAATAAATGCAGCACATCATGCCTGTATCATGACAGACGGCATATGCTGTGTACAAACAAAACATTAAATGTGGGCTAATACTTTAAAGATAATGTAATATGATAGTTCATTTTTCCAGTCAGTACAAATTGGTGTCTTATCGCATTGTGCATTACAAACTCAAACTTGTTTTGTGTAAATTAAGTATTGTTAAGTATTGTTGTTCCATCCATCCATTTTCTACCGCTTATTCCCTTTCAGGGTCGCGGGGGGCGCTGGCGCCTATCTCAGCTACAATCGGGCGGAAGGCGGGGTACACCCTGGACAAGTCGCCACCTCATCACAGGGCCAATTGTTAATAGTTTTTGAATGCATTTTTAAAGTGATATAATGTTAGAAATGATTGCTACCATTAGCTTCATTGATAGCCACCGAGAACAAGCTGATTTTAAGAAACCAATAGGGGAATTCCCAAAAAAGTACAGTTCTGCTTGACTTGACTTGTCACATAGCTCAACAAAACACTCACTCTAAATTTGGGGTGTTTATCTGAATCTAGGCTGACCATATTCTGAAATCCCCAAAAGAGGACACATATATGTGTGCCAAGGCGGGCAACACGCCAAGGCCGGGACTAGGTGAAAATTTGCCAATGATACTCGAACTTGCTTTATAAATAATATATTTATTTAAATAAAGCATTTTTTCTCCTCTGTTGACGGCTGTGTTGGCGCTAGGGATTTCTAAAATGGGGTCCCAGGGACCCCATCAAGTCATAAAAATGGGGTCCTACAGTAAAATTTTGGGGTCCCACTTTTTTGTAAGCCTTTTGAAAACAAATGATAAACGTATTTATTATCCTGTTGTATCTCACATTCTATATTGTGTTTTGGAAAAAGGTTGTCATAAATGTTAATTAATTAATTTTAAAAAAATAATTAAAAAAGAAAACAAATCTGTATACGTATGTAAATGTATTCAGTTATAAACATTCATTCACTTTCTTCTTTCCTTCATGGATCTAAACTTTACTGCTGCTGGTAGTTTTTCCTATGTTTTTATTTAATAAGTTGTAGGTGTATTTATTTCAGTATACAAGTGTAAAAAGTGTTTTGCTTGGGTCATGAAATGATAATAATGGTGTGCCAGCGCATACATACATTTTATATTTAACGCTTAAATCTCTGGAGTCTGACGGCATCTTGTATGTTGTGATATGCAGGCTCTGAAAGTAAACATTAAAGGGGAACATTATCACCAAACCTATGCAAGCGTCAATATATACCTTGATGTTGCAAAAAAAGACCATGTATTTTTTCCGAACTCTAAATGGGTGAATTTTGGCAAATTAAATGCCTTCCTGTTTATCGGTCTTTTAGCGATGACGTCAGAACGTGACGTCACCGAGGTAACACACCCCCCATATTCATTTTCACATTACAAACGCCGGGTCTCAGCTCTGTTATTTTCCGTTTTTTCGACTATTTTTTGGAACCATGGAGACATCATGCCTCGTCGGTGTGTTGTCGGAGGGTGTAACAACACTAACAGGGAGGGATTCAAGTTGCACCACTGGCAAGAAATCTGCCGCCAGACCCCATTGAATGTACCAAAGTGTCTTCACATTTGACCGGCGATGCTAAGACAGACATGGCACAGAGATGTATGGATAACCTGCAGATGCATTTGCAACGATTAAGTCAACGAAATCACAAAGGTGAGTTTTGTTGATGTTTTTGACTTATGTGCTAATCAGACATATTTGGTCACGGCATGACTGCCAGCTAATCGATGCTAACATGCTACGCTAATCGATGCTAACATGCTATTTACGCTAGCTGTATGTACATTTGAAACCAGATACCCACATTTAATGCGAAACAAACACTTACCAATCAACGGATTTAAGTTGCTCCAGTGTCACAAGATGCGAAAGTCCTGATCGTTTGGTCCGCACATTTTACCGGCGATGCTAAAAAGGCAGCCATGATATGGGCCACTTCATTAGGCACACCTATGCTATGGCCGAATAGCGTCAATAGCTATTCGCTGAATAGCTTCAATTTCTTCTTCAATTTCGTTTTCGCTATCTGCCTCCATACTCCGACCATCTGTTTCAATACATGCGTAATCTGTTGAATCGCTTAAACCGCTGAAATCCGAGTCTCAATCCGAGCTAATGTCGCTATATCTTGCTGTGGTAACCGCCATGTTGTTTGTATTGGCAGCACTGTATGACGTCACAGGGAAATGGATAGTGGTTTCGAAGATAGCGAAAATAAGGCACTTTAAAGCTTTATTTAGGGATATTCCGGGACCGGTAAAATTTTGAAAAAAACTTCAAAAAATAAAACAAGCCACTGGGAACTGATTTTGATTGTTTTTAACCCTTTTGAAATTGTGATAATGTTCCCCTTTAAGAACTCAGCTAACAAATACACGCAACATTTAAGTCTCACCTTAAAACTCATTTGTATACTCTAGCCTTTAAATAGACTCCCTTTTTAGACCAGTTGATCTGCCGTTTCTTTTCTTTTTCTTCTATGTCCCACTCTCCCTTGTGGAAGGGGTCCGGTCCGATCCGGTGGCCATGTACTGCTTGCCTGTGTATCGGCTGGGGACATCTCTGCGCTGCTGATCCGCCTCCGCTTGGGATGGTTTCCTGCTGGCTCCGCTGTGAACGGGACTCTCGCTGCTGTGTTGGATCCGCTTTGGACTGGACTCTCGCGACTGTGTTGGATCCATTGTGGATTGAACTTTCACAGTATCATGTTAGACCCGCTCGACATCCATTGCTTTCCTCTCTCTAAGGTTCTCATAGTCATCATTGTCACCGACGTCCCACTGGGTCATTAATGTCACCGATGTCCCACTGGGTGTGAGTTTTCCTTGCCCTTATGTGGGCCTACCGAGGATGTCGTGGTGGTTTGTGCAGCCCTTTGAGACACTAGTGATTTAGGGCTATATAAGTAAACATTGATTGATTGATGATTGAACCTTCATTCAAAATGCCAGACATTTTACGCGTTTAAAAAGACCCGCCCGGACACGCCGCAAAAGAGGACATGTCCGGAGAAAAGAGGATGTATGGTCACCCTATCTAAATCACCATGAATTTGGTAGACATTTAAGGACCAAAAACATATGTAACATTAGATTGTTTGAAAAGCAAGGTCGCAGTCAAGCAAAACATTTTTGTAGAGAGACAAGTTAGTCATTGGTCATTTGTCATGGTTATAAAACTTATATATAACAATTAAGTAAATAAAGAACACAAATATGACATGTTTCCTCAGTCAGTGTTTGACTTTAATAAGTTCAATCTGTGCCGTGTTGTCTTGCAAATAAATGGAGTATGGATCCATTTGACCTTCAGTCAAAACATGCTGGCCTTTTGCTCAACGATAGAGATTTCACACCCACCACCACTTCCGAAAAAGAGAGTTGAAATATTTATCAGTTCAATCCAATTAGCTAAGGCGCCATCGACCTTGCCAGTCGATATACCTGCTGTGCTGGAGGAGGCCAGATATTTATTTAGACGCTGGTTTATCTTCACAGGTGTTTTTATTTAGAAATCAAATAACTACAGATTATAATTGTTGGCAGGTAATTTTTAACTCACAACATTGCAATGATACCAATAAAAGTGGGCTATTTTTGTTACAGCTCATGTTGTGGAGCTGATTTGTTGTACTGTACCTAAAGTGGCGACGTGTGTGTGAATATTTTTTAAAATACCTAAAAAAGTGATTCTTAACCATTCAAATTAATCATGACTTGTGTTGATTATTTGAAGATTATATTTTTTCTATGCTCCACTGATGCTGTGAGACGATGACGTCATCCTGCTGAGTCGTAAAGATGGCTGCAGATTTTTAAGAAACATGCATGGCAGTTTATATGTTCTTGCTTGAATTATATATACAATACAGGCCAAGAGTTTAGTGTATTTTCTTTGTTTTCATGACTATTTAGATTGTAGATTAAAAAAAAAAATGTGGAATACCTGAAATATTTTTTTTTTTATCCTGGTTTCTTGAACACAGACACATATGTCTCAATTTCTTGCCCTATTGGAAAAATGAAATCTGCTAGAGGCGGTCCTCGGTCTACAGAAAGTCAGAGTTTTGTTCCTACGATTGGGATATAAATCAAGTTTCATTGTAAGTCCGAATTTTTACCAATATAATAGCATTGATGGTCCGCAGATGGTTGCCATGGTACTGCGCTGTCTCGTAATCGATGGGATTTTCTTTTCTTTAATTTAGAACATTTTGTTCTTCTCCTTGCCTGGTCTCTTTGACCGAAGAAGAACCAATAAACACAGGACAGACATGTGCCAAAATTTTTCACTGGTTATTTTCGAACCGGAAAGTTTACGCAGCAATTCTTACCAAAGGAGCACTAGCTCTCTACGAACGATGCCTGAGACACCCCATATGGGGAAAACAAACAGACACGCCCATTTAACTGAGGCAGCTGTTACGGCGCACGTGCAGTCTGTTTTTCCCTCTTCTGCGAGAGCACCTAGAAGCTTTGCGGTGAGCACCGCCAGAGATGCCCCCGCGCTCGGCACACAGACCGCGCCCACTCTCCGCCGCAGCCAGAGGCAATCGGCAATCAACGTACCTGGTTTTAATGAAAGACGACAGGATAAACAGCCTCGTCGCTGACCTCTCTTCGTCGGAACGTAGCTCTGTTCGCAGTAAGCTTCGCATCTCTGACTTCCCTTCTGATCTCGCTTGTTTGCTTGTTGCCTCGTGTCTTTTTCCTGATCCCATTTTTGTCTCTTGTTTTCTCCACAGTCACTCGTGTCTCAGCTTCCGCTGTGCGCATTTGCTCTCCCCGATCCTTGACCCCTGTCTTGGACTTCCGTACTTCTCCCTCCTGCCTACGACCCCGCTCAGACCTCAAACCTCTTGGCTTCTTCCCCTCGGACTTGGACTCTGTACATCCAACACGCACTTCAACAAACCTTACGGTATTTACATATGGTTAATTTCCACACATAGTTTTCCATTGAAACACATGGTAGCATACACACCCCATACAATCATCAAGATCCGCCACTCGGTTTTACTGAAACCTGGCTCAGTGAACACATCCCAGATAGCTCACTATAACTACCGAACTTTCAGCTACTCAAAGCTGACAGCATAAAAAGAGCTCTCTAGTAAAGACAAGGGGAACGGAATGGGTTCCATCCCCAAATGAATGTTGGTGCACAGACGTCACAGTGTTGAAACAGACATGTAGCCCACAACTGGAGAGTTTAACGGGTTTATTCACCGCGGGAGTTATCCTTGTTTGTTATGGTCACTGTTTTCCACCCACCTCAAGCCTGCATAACAGTGGCGTTATAGCTCCTGGTTGAACATATTGCAGACATAGAGAAAAAAACATCCCGACTCCGGGCTCATTATTCTGAGGGACTTTAATAGAGCAACTTTAACCCACTAACTTGCCAAATACAGACCACATATTACGTATCCTATCAAGGGAGGTAACACACTGGACCACTGCTACACAGTAATAAAGGACTCTGATTTCTCTGTTCCCCATGCAGAGTTAGGACTCTCGGATCACTGTCTTATTCACTTTATCCTGACTTACAGGCAGCTCCTAAACAACTGCTAAGCCTGTAGTAAGGCCTGCTTTGATTGTACCAATTGGAATGTCTTTAAAGTTGAATCTGCAAAAAAGTGAAGGACACTGTGAGATCGTACATCACCTCCTGTGAGGACGTGTGAGCAGACTAGGACCTTCTGCATATATAGCAACAACAAGCTCTGGTTTATAACCTCAATTTGGGAAGCTGTGTCAAGCCAAGGAGGACATCTATAGTAGTGGGGTCTGGGTCCTATTCAAACAGTCCACGAACAAACTGACAAATGTGATCAGGGTAGCTAAGAGTAGCTACACGAACAAGCTAAAGCAAAGCTTCCCAGCGAATGACCTTTCAGCAGTTTGGAAAAGCCTGCAAGAGGTCACCAACAACAGAATACCCTGAAGGGGTACGATTAAATAAGATATGCTTTTTTCTTTCCCTTTTTTGACAGCTTTTATACAAATAATTGTGCAAGTAAAAATGTGATATGTTCATATATCATCACAACTACAGCATTGCAATCTCTTCAGAGGAGAACAACAAAAACACAAAAAAAGTGTGTCACCATTTCAAGGCTCTGTATGTAGAGTTTTAGAACTTGGAAATGTGAATCAACGGTGGCTAGAAGGCACTAAAAATAAGATCAAATCAATGCGATTGTGATCTTGTCTTCTCTCGTCGGCTGTAAAGCTAATAATAAATACAATTGTGTATATAATAAGAAGCGAAAGGCGCATGAACAAAAAATTAACCTATTTTTTTCCCTTTCTTTTTTACTAATGAGTGGCTTGTTATCTACCTGTATTGAAGCACAGAGTGGATATACTCTCTGTGGGGGGTTTGCAGGAATTCAGATGTGTACTCCAACCTACTGAGCACTAAATAGGGCAACCGAAATATTCCAAAATGCTCTAATTAATATATGTTGATCAAAATTCAGCCATATACCAATGTTTTTTATACCACTCTTGCATTGGATCCCACAATATAATGGAAGCAAATGTCCAATGAGTGTACATGCAGCCTTGGTACCATAAGTGTTTATTTAGTTCACCATGTGTGTAAAATGTGGGCTATGTGTGGAGTGAAAGGGAATTAATGATTGCATGTATTACATATAACATACACACATGCATATTTCTTAAAGGAAGGTTGAGACTCTGATACTGCACAAACAGTTATGTGCAATCACAGGCGGCACACACACAAGCACACAAACAAGAATTGAAACATCTTCTCCTATTAACTCCTAATAATATGCCAATCAAACTGATGGCAAGTGGCAGCACTGCATGAATATTTCAGCTGTAGGACGCCATCGTTTGATTAGTCATTAACTCTGACGGCTGAGCATCACCATGCTGACCCATGTCCCGTCACATGAATTACCAAAAACTGTGACATAGGCAACATCTGGGCTGAGAATTAAAAGCAAGATAAAACGGGGAGGAGGAACACCTTTTGATTAATAGCATAGCAATGCATTCTATAAGAGTTAATATGCTAATGCTAAATATGTGATGTCATGTACTGGCCTCCATTTTCCAACAGTCCACTCTCAAGCAAGACTAACCAGTTCAGTTTAAAACTTGGAATTGACTAACATTTTTACAGCTGATCCCTAAAAACAGCAGAAGAACAACTGTCACATAGAGGATCATTGATTAACGTTTTTGCAGTAGGTCCTTACAAACAGCCAGGGGCCAAGCATCGAATTCTGGGCCCCCATACAGAAGACTGCTGAAGGGCCCCCCAACCTACTCTAAACCCAAACGTGCCGTGCCATACACACACACACCTGGAATGTTGAATGCACTAAAAAACTAAGCGCATAGACTTGGCTGAAATAAGCTTTAAAAAAACAATAACCTTGTCTAGGTTTCAACAATTCAATGCAAAGTGGCCAGAATGTTTTTAAATAATTATGTAACCTGTCATTATTCACTTAAATATGATTAAAAATATGTCAAATTTCGCTTTGAACTCGTCATGCTTTCATGTTTGATGACATTGAAGTGTTCTATTATATTCTTTATTCTATTCTACTTTACAGCTTAAGGTAGAGATGAGCTGATTCATGTATAATTATCATCAGTTGATAATAATAATCATAATATATAGTTATTATTGTGACCATATTATAATTAGTGCATCTCCTGGGTGTTACATTTCCACCTATCTTTAAAAACTAGTGACACACCTGTTTCTATCTTTAATCGGGAGTTCTTGAATGTACCACAGGGATGAAAAAGTGAAACTTTAACACTTAATGTTTCTCCTATGTTGCCACATATACGTTTATTATATGTTTACCTTTCTTTCTTATATCATCTAATCCGTGTTTTACAAAATGGTGTTGCTGTTTATGCTTTCTTATAGGTGAGCTTTAATGACAATACGATGTCTGGGGTGTACTCCCTTACGCCAGAATGCAGCTGGGATAGGCTACAGCATGGTGTTAAGTGTTAAAAGCGAAGTTTGCTGCTATCCGGATGAAACAAACCATTTAGCATAGGGGCTTTGACCTTCTTAATTTGATTCAGGCAAATTTATTATTGAACTTTCACAGATATTATCAATTAATCTCAACATTTATGATGCCACATTTTTATAATATACATATTTCAATTACAGAACCAAATATCCAAACTTTACAAAAACCCATGGCCCTCCCTATGTTTGGGGTTCCCGTAGAACATCCTCACTTACCCCTCCACTTTGACGCTGCAGCAGACAGCTTGGGTGCTTATGTCTAATTGTTTGTATTCCGACACGTGGCTTCTTTCGAGGAGGAGTGAAAAAAGTTGTGGTCAACCAAGCTGAGATGGCTGTTGTACAGCAAGCGCATGAGTATAAAACGGGCCTAAATCAAATATGAGCAAAAAACCCAACTATACAATGGCATAAACCCCCTATACATTATCAAAACATGATTTGTTGAGTGATATCAACCATTATCCTTCGGCGGCTTTCCCAGATGTATCAAACTATCTTGTGCTCCAGACGTCATTATGCACGACAAAATAGATAAAAACTTGAAAAAGCATGGCGGTCTACAACTTGTTTGTGTGTGGCTGGGTCAAAGACATTGATTTCGAGACGCTCTCAGATAAATATGCATAATTTTTGCTCGGGTAAGGTTGCATTTCATGATTTAACTTTACGTCTTGCGTCCATTTAGAAAGATAGATAGATAGATAGATAGATAGATAGATAGATAGATAGATGGATAGATAGATAGATAGATAGATAGATAGATAGATACATAGATAGATAGATAGATAGATAGTACTTTATTGATTCCTTCAGGAGAGTTCCTTCAAACTAGCAGCTGACATCCATGACTGCATATCTGTTTAACAAATGAGCAATTACGGAATCATCACCATATTTGATTTTTATCTTATCATGTGTATTCTGATACATTTGTGTACAAAATAAAGAGGAGGGGAGACGTACAAGTACCTTTCCTGACAAAGTATCATTGACTCTGACTTACTGGTTTCTGTTTGATAAAAATGAAAAGACAAATAATATCAAGATAATACTTCAATGGGAAATACTAAACGAGTAAGCTATAAAAAACTATATCAAACAAACCTTAAAACAAAGAGGTCACTGCAAACTTGTGCGATCTTTGACTCTGCTCCTTTGTACTGGAGTCTGTGCCATTTTTGTTGTCGTCTTTAGTAAGATCTTGCATTCTTCCGGCCTTCTTGACTACATTTCAATAAACTTTTAGGAAATGTTTAACCTTTTCGCGATTTGAAGAGTTTGTACAGCTGAAAACAATGGAAGCAGAGGGCATTTTTCTTCGAGAACAGACGCTGCCTGACCACCACACATAAATATATATTTAAAAACAAAAAAACATATATATATATATATATATATATATTGGCCCTAGTGTGTGAATGTGAGTGTGAATGTTGTCTGTCCATCTGTGATGGCCCTGCGATGAGGTAGCGACTTGTCCAGGGTGTACGCCGCCTTCCGCCCGAATGCAGCTGAGATAGACTCCAGCATCTCCCGCGTCACCAAAAGGGACAAACGGTAAAAAACGGATGGACGGATGGATGGATGGGGATATATATATATATATATATATATATATATATATATATGTATATATATAATCAATAGGCCTCAAAAGGCACGTGATTTTGCAATGCATTGTGGGGGCTGGGTAGCCATTTTTGCAGGCCTAAGCTTTTATCAATCAATCAATCAATCAATGTTTACTTATATAGCCCTAAATCACTAGTGTCTCAAAGGGCTGCACAAACCACCACGAAATCCTCGGTAGGCCCACATAAGGGCAAGGAAAACTCACACCCAGTGGGACATCGGTGACAAAAATGACCCAGTGGGATGTCGGTGACAATGATGACTATGAGAACCTTGGAGAGGAGGAAAGCAATGGATGTCGAGCGGGTCTAACATGATACTGTGAAAGTTCAATCCACAATGGATCCAACACAGTCGCGAGAGTCCAGTCCAAAGCGGATCCAACACAGCAGCGAGAGTCCCATTCACAGCGGAGCCAGCAGGAAACCATCCCAAGCGGAGGCGGATCAGCAGCGCAGAGATGTCCCCAGCCGATACACAGGCAAGCAGTACATGGCCACCGGATCGGACCGGACCCCCTCCACAAGGGAGAGTGGGACATAGAAGAAAAAGAAAAGAAACGGCAGATCAACTGGTCTAAAAAGGGAGTCTATTTAAAGGCTAGAGTATACAAATGAGTTTTAAGGTGAGACTTAAATGCTTCTACTGAGGTGGCATCTCGAACTGTTACCGGGAGGGCATTCCAGAGTACTGGAGCCCGAACGGAAAACGCTCTATAGCCCGCAGACCTTTTTTGGGCTTTGGGAATCACTAATAAGCCGGAGTCCTTTGAACGCAGATTTCTTGCCGGGACATATGCTACAAGCAGTATTGTGAGAGAAATCATCAAGCTGGATTAAAATGGATCATATGAAAGAAAAAAATTAAGGGACTACCGAAACAAACTAGACACTGTTCTAAAGGCCCGCCGCCTTGAAAAATAAGTAAAATTGATGGATTTTATCCATGAGAGCACATCCAATAAACGATATCTAAGAAAACTTTCGAGCGTGTCCTGTATCACGACCTTCAACAGAGCTAGTTTTTATACGGGAGAAATATTTTGGAATGTCAGTAACGGCTCACAGACAAACCTACTTTCGGTGTGTGCAGGACCTCAGAATATTACATCAGAAGGAGAAGACTGTACTTTCAAAGGTAAGTCACAGAACTTGTCACTGTGTGGTGTCTCCTCGAGAAATGTGTTTCAAACTAAATATCTTTCAAGTCTAAAATACACTGTGTATGTATTACTGTGAGAAATATTTACGATCTTCTCAGTTGTTGATCTGTGAATAGGGGTAGTGCTTTTTTTCCCCAAAAACTGTGTGTTGTTTGTAACCCGCAGTTCGCTTAGCTAAGATAACATGCTCCTAAATTGTACGTGTGCAACAGAATACAATCAAATTTCATTCAAACTTATCAGACTGACAATGCCGTGAACACACCAACATTTTTGTCATCTCACGGCAGTTATCCAGGCTCTTCTTCTTATTAGCTCACTAGCCCGAGTGGCTTTGTTTCTACGCTAGCAATATGACACATCTCATAACATCCTTTTTTCCCCCTAAGCAATCATGACAACATATGCCTCACGATTGCGCCATGTTTGAAACTTGTTAAAGAAAAAAACTCAACTTCAGGACAGTTTTGCAGTAGGCGGTGCAAATAAGGTATTCAGACGCCAGCGAGAACCACAATGCATTGCGTTTCCACGTCACACTTTCGAGCCCTATAGAGGATTTTTGGAACTTTGGCAAAAATATGTCTGATGTTTTTATTTATGACTATATCATCCATTTGGTGCAGTAATCATCTTAAAGTATGACAGAACCTTCCATTCACATGATACACAAAATAAGAATAATCTTATTTTTCTGATAATGTGGCTCCCCGAACAAATTAGTGAATAGCAGTGGTATACAAATACTTAATATGCCAGACCACTTTTGTGCTGAGAGTACTTCCCTCCACTGTAATGGACCCTTGGCACGGGTGTATTGAATTAAGAGCGTGTAAGCCAACACCTTGCACGATTAGTTTGTCCAAGCCTCTACGCTGGAAATGAAATAGACTCTCAGAGCACACTTGACCGCAGGTTAGAGCACATTCTGCACAAAATGCTGCTTTGATGAACTGAGCGGATGGTGCCGCAGTGCGTTAGTATACTGCTGACGGGTTGGGGGGTTGCTGGAGTGTTTGGCAGAATAAAAGTGTTTACAGTTAAGGGAATAATAACCTCTAATGCTCCAATGAACAGGAATAGAGACATACATCTAAAAGCTTGAGATTAGGGCTGAGGTCTGATGAAGTAAGGGGGGAAGATCAATATGAAAGTTACTCCTAGGATCCCCCGGAATGTGTTCCTCACACTAGGGCTGGGCGATTTGGCCTTTTATTAATATCTCAATATTTTTAGGCCATGTCATGATTGCCGATATATATCTCAATATTTTGCCTTAGCATTGAATTAACACTTGCTGCATAAAATCACAGCAGTATGATGATTCTATGTGCCTACATTAAAACATTCTTGTTCATACTGCATTAAAATTATGCTCATTTTAAACTTTCATGCAGAGGGAAATCACAGCTCAGTCTATTTAAAAAAAACAACTGTATTTATTAAACAGTTATTTAGCAGTGGCACAAACATTCATGTTATTTTAAAAAAAAAGTGCAAAATTGTCAGATACATTTTAAAACAAGTTATTAGTGCACTTTTGTGCATGATGTCACTAGGATAACATATCAAAACAACACTAAATAAAGTGCACTTTTTGTACAGAACACCACTACAATAGTTCAAAACAAATAAAGGGCACTTTTGTGCATATTTCAATAACTGTCGAATAAAAATGAGCTGCATAATAGGAAATCAAATAGTGTATGTCTTTCGCTATGTGGTAAGTTCCTGCCGACGTTATCTCCTTCTGTTGTTGACTCTTTTTTTCATACTGTGGTGATCTGGAAATGTTTGCTTCTGCATTTTATGGGTGTGGCACCGAACAGAGATGTTGACATGCAGAGTTTCAAGTACTCTTCATTCTCTAGCGGGTGACTTTTCAAATGATGCTACAAATTAGCAGCGCTGCTACTTTTTGTAGCAACACTTTTGCCGCATACTTGACATACTACGGTTGTCTGTTCGACACATTCCCGCTTGGAGCCACACCACTGGCAGACGATGGTCCCTGCGCTGTTTTTCTTGGGAATTTATTCTTCCTTAAGTTGTTACCAGATTTGCACTTTCATTCTCTCGTATTGCCACTCGCGCCACTCCGCTAGCACCACAGCTAACGTTAGCCATGTCTCTACCTCTCTGCTTGGCGAGGGCATATGACAATGCACACGCGGCAGTATGTGACGTATGTAAAAAGATGCGCTTGTTTTATGTCTCTGTGAGAAGGAGAGTCAAGAGAGAGTGAGAAAAAGCCTATAGCGTAATGCCTGCAGCTAAAAGCAACTGCGTGAGAACGTATACTCGAATATCATGATATAGTCATTTTCTATATCGAGTATATTCGATATATCGCCCAGCCCTACCTCACACTCCACAGTATCCCACATCAAAAGCTAGTTGAGGTGTGGAGATGAAAGAAGGACAGTCAATCATTGATGTGTGAAATGAATATATTACATGGTTTGCGTGTGTGTGTGTGTGTGTGTGTGTGTGTGTGTGTGTGTCATGTGATATGATACACACACAGGTCATCTACGTGGAATTAATGTTGCACCACTGAACGTGGAAGATTCATTCGGAAGTAAAAGCATAGCAGTATTCTAGTTTTGATGTGACAATCTTGTATTGCTGGTTGTTGTGCAGTCAGTTGCTCATCATTTTAGGGCAGTGTCAACATGTGCATGGGGGAAGTCTTGAAAAGGAAATTTTACATTCCTCTCGAGTAAAAAAAAAAAAAAATCATCGGTGTGGGGGAAAATGCATTGAGAAGCTATCCAGCTCATGCTAGAGAAACAGGTGGTAGCCTGAAAATGTGCAACCATTTTAGTGATTTTCAGGAAAAGACAATGAAAACAAGGAGAATTGAAAACAAGGCTTGAACATGAAAATACGAGTGTGTACTACTGGTGTGTACAATTAGTACTATTAGTGGGCATGTTGCGCGTGATTTACTAACACTGCGTATACAATTGCAAAGTAGGGACTGCCTTATTTAAATGAGGATTTTGCATGTACTAAACGGGGCATCACTACAAACACACTCTCGTTTACTGGACATTTATTTTTTCATGCTCCTAATTCTGTTTTTAGTTTTTAAACATGCAAGAGACATTTATTATTTTTACAGCCATTTTAGAAGCAGTCTACTTTTTTTAATTTTTAACCGCATTTAAAATGCATACTTCAAATTTGTTTTCATATATGATGTCTTAATAAAATTAATTCTTTATAAAAAATAGGCAAATGTCATTAAAACAAATTTATCGATTGAATTTGTTTTAATCAGCCCCTTAATCATTCAAAAGCTATAAAAGGATGATGCGAAGTAGACAATGTATAGCTTTTTTAATTCCGGGCCATCCAAAATGTTGACACACGCATGCATGGCAGAGGATTCTCTCCTTTCCATCGTCTGTCTGTCCAGTGCATGCACTGATCTTGCAACTATGTGTGGAACTGTCAGTTTGCAAGTACTTCTCACACGTGCTATATAAAATGTTAAATAGTGCTCACAAACGAGTGATAGGTGTTGAAAAATCACATTGTGCGTGCTAAAAAAATTATATTTGCATCTTCTCACAACATGGTGGGCATTTGGATGATAGCATATATTTTGCATATTAATGAACGCCGTGGCGCAAAATGAATTGCACGCCTTATTCTTCTCACTTAATAGACACAATCTACTTTTCACAAGTTTAGGAGATCAGCTTTGCATGTGCTATCAGGTTTGCCTGAGTTTTAGTACATGCAAACCTTTGGTAAATCAGGCCCTAACGGTGTACTTTGAATTATACCAATTGTGCTCTACAACTAAACTTGCCTTGAAACAGTATGTAATAATCACAGTTCAATATATGTAACTCTGTATTTGTTCAGTTTATTTTAGGTGGATTAAGGGATAATAATAAAATGAAAAACATAAACTGCCTAACTTTTGTGAAAAAACAAAACAAAAAAAAACTTTAAAGGCTGACAACATTGGCACTTATGTCATAATTGTGGACCTAAAAATGGGGCTTTTTTAAAATAAGTTTCAGCACATTTGGCACGCCCACTTTTATCTACAAGACAGCCTGCTGACGTCACCCACAGAAAACTGGAGGGCATTTCATTTTGAGGAGTATGTGTTTTGGTTGCATCTCGTTTCAAATCACGATATTTTCGTGCATAACTTAGAGGAATTACCAAATACTGTATGTACCGCATTTTTCTGATTATAGGTCGCTCCAAAGTATATGTCACACTGGCCGAAAATGCATAATAAAGAAGGAAAAAAACATATATATATAGGTTGCACTGGAGTATAGGGTCACATTTTGGGGGGAAATTTATTTGATAAAATCCAACACCAAGAATAGACATTTGAAAGGACATTTAAACCAAATAAAGAATAGTGAACAACAAGCTGAATAAGTGTATGTTATATAACCCATAAATAACCAACTAAGAACGTGCCTGCTATGTTAACGTAAGAGTCATTCAAATAACTATAATATATAGAACATGCTATACGTTTACTAAACAATCCATCACTCCTAATCGATAAATCCGATGAAATCTTCTTCCTCGATGTCGCTTCTAAACAACTCTACCAACTTCAAAGGTATTCACCGCTTCCGCTTGTCGTTTTCTGCTGCATATTTCACTACGTCCAGCTTGTATTCGGCAGTACGTGATTTCCTTTTCTGTGCCATTTTTGTTAAGCCCTTCTCAGTTTTTATAAGTTATCGCCAACTTTGAAATGATCCATTTTAATAGCTACGGCAATAGCTAACATATAGCTGTTAGCATCCTATGACCTACAATGCACTTCTGCCATGACCCTCCCCCGCCAATTTCTTATTGGTTGACGTGTGTGTGACGATTGCTCTCGCGACTGTGTTGTATCCATTGTGGATTGAACTTTCACAGTATCATGTTAGATCCGCTCGACATCCATTGCTTTCCTCCTCTCTAAGGTTCTCATAGTCCTCATTGTCACCGACGTCCCACTGGGTCATTATTGTCACCAATGTCCCACTGGGTGTGAGTTTTCCTTGCCCTTATGTGGGCCTACCGAGGATGTCGTGGTGGTTTGTGCAGCCCTTTGAGACACTAGTGATTTAGGGCTATATAAGTAAACATTGATTGATGATTGATTGATTGATTTTCTTTGTCTCTTCCGCAAAAGAGATAAATAATATTATTTAATATTTTACGGTAATGCGTTAATCATTCCACACATAAATCGCTCTGGAGTAAAACTATGAAAAAAACTGAGACTTATTATTCGAAAAATACGGTCTACCAGAAGGATTGTTAAGGGTTGGAGCATTACAACCACAGAAGAGTTCCGAGTATGGACTTCTCCAGTTAAATTGACTGATTGGGATGGACCAAGCGAGGAGAATGTAATTCACAGCGATCATTTAAATGATTCGGACTTCGAAGAAGAAGGTTTTGACCAAAGTTTGAATTGCAAACATGTAAAAGACTTAAGCCAAATGCGATCCTGAATATCAGGAGCACACTGGAGAGAAGAAAGACTAAGTCAGAGCCTGCAAAAAATGGAGAAAGAAGAGCAGACCCTGTGCTCAAAAATGAAAACAAAGCAAGCAAGCCACTCATATTTTATTTGCATCCTCTTCTACTGATGTTGTTCTCAAGATGCTTAAGGAAATGCCGATAGAGCATGATGAAAAACAGGCTACAGTGTCTATGGAAGATCAGGGAGAACACGGAGTGTTTTTAGGCTCTGACTTCTCAGCACTATCACTCGCCAAGACTCCTGCCAGCCTAAGGCAGACCTGCACTGTGTTTGTTTACAGGGTGGACAGGTAATGGAAGGCACACTGTGGCTTTATGCCTCTGAATCATTATGAAAGTTCGGTACCAAAAAAATAAAAAATAAACATAGAAGGAGACCTTTTCCTAAATACGCTGGGCTTCTTTCCATGTGGACCCTTAATGGGTCAAACGAAGAATATTCCAGTAAGAACCACAGCAAAATCTGAGGTAATTGTCTTACTAGGAAATCATCAGTACTTTAGTTTTGTAAGACGTCTGAATGAAGAAAATCCAGTTTATTGTACTTCTTTTATCTCTCCTCACTCGTTGTGCTGACCCGGAGGGATTTATTGGATGGGGTCTGGGTCGCCTGCCACTGAGCTGATATCTTCTAAGAAGGAAGGCTGGGAAGAAGCGAGACAAGCCTGATCCTAAATAAATGACTTTCTGTACTCTGAGAGCCCTTGAATGGGAAACAAATCAAGCTGAACCAATGATGCGTGGGGACAAAAAGCCAAACATGAGGGCAGAGACGGAGATTTGCTGCATGCTGTGTCTGGAACCACAACATTTAGCCAAAGGCTTGCCACTTACTCCGTGTCTCTTTTGCTAACTGCCTCACTTCCTCTCCTCCTCTAACCTTCCTCTCACCACCCAGCCTTTTTTTCCGCGGGTTGGCAGACGGCGACCATTATATAACCCTCTATTTGGTGGCAGGTGCTAAGAGTTGGCTGTGAGTCCAGCGCAAAAGCACTAGATAGGGCCCTTAACGAGGCGCATATTAGACCCTGCAGATGCTGAGGGCATGGCAAACAAACTCGCTGGTGGTGCCGCTTGCAATGCACCATCATTTAAGATGAGAAGCAACTTGACTTTTAAAGCAATCTGTTGTGTTGGAGTCAATGGGAATTAGCACAACATCACCCAAAACAAGCATACTGTGGGCTGTTACCAATACGAGTTGATTTTTTTTTTCAAACAGATAGAGGCTCGATCTACTAAGATCATTTCAGTTCAGTTTCCGTTTATTTCGAACATACATACGATACAATGTAATGCATCACACAATTCCAGTTGTTTCATTACAGTACGTCAGAAAAGGAGTAGGAAGAAGCAGAAGTAATTTAATCCTACCCCTTTTTATACCATAGCATTTTATCCAATTTCCTTGTTTTCTGGAATAGAAAAGTGAACAAATAAATAATAAATAACTTACATTATGGATTGAACTTTCACAGTATAATGTTAGACCCCCTCGACATCCATTGCTTCTCCTCTCCAAGGTTCTCATAGTCATCATTGTCACCGACGTCCCACTTGGTGTGGGTTTTCCTTGCCTTTATGTGTGCCTACCGAGGATGTCGTAGTGGTTTGTGTTGTGGTTTGTGCAGCCCTTTGAGACACTAGTGATTTAGGGCTATATAAGTAAACATTGATTGATTGATTGATTGATATACCAAAGTAAGCAAACACCAGCCCTCGTTCAAACCAGTATTTATTAGGGCAGGTTGTTGAATGCATTTAATGACACAGAATGGGAGAGACAAAGTTATCAGGCGAATATTTGGAGGTAGTATCACAACAGAAATAGCGTTGATCGCATGTATTTTTTGTGTAAGATAATGTTTCTACTTCTGAATTGTTGTTTACCATGAACTGAAACGTGGACCCCGACTTAAACAAGTTGAAAAACTTATTTGGGTGTTACCATTTAGTGGTCAATTGTACGGAATATGTACTGTACTGTGCAATCTACTAATAAAAGTCTCAATCAATCAATCAATCAACTCACATAAAAGGGTAAATCTCTCATAAAACTTACTGTGTTGCCTGTGCTATTATTTTTCCGAAAAATATACCACATTGTAGCGCAGTTATTTAACTGTTTAATGGGGCCCTATTATGCAAAACCATTATTTCTTATCTATTGGTACCTGCTGTTGTGTATTTGGGATCTGCATAAGTCTCGAATATTTACAACCAAACAGTGGAGGTATTGCATAGATATCAATAAAATAATCTGGACTTACTTTCCACCACATGAGCCGTTTAAAATTTGTTGTGTTCAAGTGCGACGTCAGTGGATTATCCATATACGGTAGAAATGTGCCTTGCACATGTCCGCCAATGTAGTCTGTACCGTAGTCAATAAGCATATTTTTGTCTCCTGTTGTGGAGCCGACTGGCTCGTACATGCACATGCATCCTCTGCTGTTGCCAATTCTAATACAAATTAGCACATTGTTTGAACTTAAATCTGTCAGTTGACTCTCTATTGAAACACTAAAAACTTCAACAACATGGGCAAGAAGAAGACGCAGTCAAAGTGGAGGCATTTAAATGAGAGCCGCCCACAAAATGTTTCATTCTGAAGAGACGATCAAAAAGCGGCTGGAAAACGGTTTGTAAAACATTCTTTAAAACATTTCGATCCAAGAACAAACATAACATGTTATGGAGAGAACAGGGAAGAAGTTTTTAATGTAGAAAAAAAATCGTAACATGACCCCTTTCGGTTGGATTGAAATATGTTCAGTCTTTCTTCAAAACACACACTTTAACTTTATGAACACAAAATTTGGTACACATCTTAATGTGTAATGTGTAGAAAATGTGAGCAGGATTAGTTGGAAAAGCAAGACCACTACCTAACAAAACCTTTTTGCAGGGCCACAGACAACACTCCGCAAATAATTCTTGAACTGCCAATGTTGAATTTAAACATGATGCTGCAATTTCCTACAACCTGTGTAAAAGAGGCAACTAACTAGGACTTTCTAAAAGATGCTATTTGGCAGTGTTATTTTCCAATTGTGATACTTACATACACACAATTTTGGAAGATAAACCAGCTTTGAATTTGGACTATATTCTTAGTTACTGACTAGGGAAATACAAACAACGTTGCCTTGTGGAAACAGGGCTTTGTGCACAAAGTCTGCTTGATCTAACACTAATTCACACACTGTATTCTCCTGATGGAATGAAGCAGTGGTCTCCAAGCCCTTATGTGGTCTGGGCAAAGCATGCATGAGGGCACAGTAAAGACTAAGGCCATTCCTCCACCATTTACCATACTTAAATGCCATCCAGTTTAGTTATGTGCAGGGGAAAAATTAGCTCAGCATTTAAAAGTGTTTATAAAGGGTGAGTTATGCTCTACAATTGTGATGACAGAAGTTCCGTTTGAATGCTTATTCAAGTACAACAAAAAGGCACGTCTATGCACTCTCCAAGGACGATAAGACAGGTTACAGAAGTGAGCGTGGCTGAAAGATACGCTTGGAGGCAAATAAAGTGCAAATCATATCTGAGTTTGTAGTGAGCAGATAACAGCACAATAAACCTTGCCCGGACACACGCAAACATGGCACTGGCAGCCATTCAAGCGTTGCAACATAAATAACTCCAAAGGCATCAACTAAAAAGTTAAAACGCGTATGAGTTGCTGTGCAGAAGCTAATTAAGTAGATAAGACACATAGGGCCTGATTTACTAAGATCCAAATGCCATGCGCTAGACAGTGTGTGCACAACATTGTAGTATGAGTGGGCGTGTTGCGTGCACGGATATACTAACACTGCATGTGCAATTGAAAAGTGGTGCAGACTGCCTTATTTAAATAATTTTACAATGGAGACAATCATTTTCTGCATATTCATGTTATCATGCTCCTACCTTTGTGCGATGTGTTAAATCAGCAGCACACATCTATAATCTGTAAAACCTTTTCTGTATTGCAATGTAGACAACAGAAACATATGCAACCTGACGCGTAATTTTCTGTGCAAGGCTGTAGATCGCATCACCATTGATTGATTGATTGATACTTTTATTAGTAGTTTGCACAGTACAGTACATATTCCGTACAATTGACCACTAAATGGTAACACCCGAATAAGTTTTTCAACTTGTTTAAGTCGGGGTCCACGTTAATCAATTCATACGCTCTGAATAATTCAAGCACTACAACATGCGCACAATGTAAGACATATATTCATGTAGGACATACAGGATATTATAGTAATATATTTCCTTAATAAAAAAAAAAATGCCAGCAGACACCAAACCGCATCAATTAAATTCATTTTTAATCAGCCCCTTAAGTCACCCAGCAGCTAAACAATTATAAAAGGAAATTACTAAATAGAAGATATGTCTAATATTTTGTATTTCTCACAGTCCAACATGGTAACAAACACACGTAGGGTGAACAATTCTTGTCTGTCCATCGTTTGTATTTTCTGCGTGAGCACCGATCCAGCAGCCGTGTATGGAACAGTCAGTTTGCACGTCCTTCTGACACGTGCTAATACAAACCCCATTTCCATATGAGTTGGGAAATTGTGTTAGATGTAAATATAAATGGAATATAATGATTTGCAAATCATTTTCAACCCATATTCAATTGAATGCACTACAAAGACAAGATATTTGATGTTCAAACTCATAAACTTTATTTTTTTTGCAAATAATAATTAACTTAGAATTTAATGGCTGCAACACGTGCCAAAGTAGTTGGGAAAGGGCATGTTCACTGTGTTCACCAACACTCAATAAACGTTTGGGAAGTGAGGAAACTTTATTGTTGAAGCTTTGAAATTGGACCTCTTTCCCATTATTATTTTATGTAGAGCTTCAGTCGTTCAACAGTCCGGGGTCTCCGCTGTCGTATTTTACCTCAAATTTTCGAAGGGAGAAAGGTCTGGACTGCAGGTGGGCCAGGAAAGTACCCGCACTCTTTTTTTTACGAAGCCACGCTGTTGTAACACGTGCTGAATGTGGCTTGGCATTGTCTTGCTGAAATAGGCAGGGGTGTCCACGAAAAAGACGGCGCTTAGATGGCACCATATGTTGTTCCAAAACCTGTATGAGCCTTTCAGCACAGATGTGTAAGTTACCCATCCCTTGGGCACTAATGCACCCCCATACCATTACAGACGCTGGCTTTTGAACTTTGCGTCGATAACAGTCTGGATGGTTCGCTTCCCCTTTGGTCCGGATGACACGATTTCGAATATTTCCAAAAACAATTTGAAATGTGGACTCGTCAGACCACAGGACACTTTTCCACTTTGCATCAGTCCATCTTAAATGATGTCGGGCCCAGAGAAGCTGGCGGCATTTCTAAATGTTGTTGATAAATGGCTGTCGCTTTGCACAGTAGAGCTTTAACCTGCACTTATAGATGTAGCGATAAACTGTATTTAGTGACAGTGGTTTTCTGAAGCTTTCCTGAGCCCATGTGGTGATATCCTTTAGAGATTGATGTCCGTTGTTGATACAGTGCCGCCTGAGGGATCAAAGATCACAGTCTTACAATGTTGGTTTCTGGCCATGCCGCTTACGTGGAGTGATTTCTCCAGATTCTCTGAACATTTTGATAATATTGTGGACCGTAGATGTTGAAATCCCTTAATTTCTTGCAATTGCACTTTGAGAAACGTTGTTCTTAAACTGTTTGACTATTTGCTCACGCAGTTGTGGACAAAGGTGTGTACCTCGCCCCATCCTTTCTTGTGAAAGACTGAGCATTTTTTGGGAAGCTGTTTTTATACCCAATCATGGCACCCACCTGTTCCCAATTAGCCTGCACACCCGTGGGATGTTCCAAATAAGTGTTTGATGAGCATTCCTCAACTTTATTAGTATTTATTGCCACCTTTCCCAACTTCCTTGTCACGTGTTAATGGCATCAAATTATAAAGTTAATGATTATATGCAAAAAAATATATATATCAGTTTGAACATCAAATATGTTGTCTTTGAAGCATATTCAACTGAATATGGGTTGAAAATGATTTGCAAATCATTGCATTCCGTTTATATTTACATCTAACACAATTTCCCAACTCACGTGGAAACAGGGTTTGTGTTATAGCAAATCGTTTTTGCATTATCTACAACACTCAGTGAAGCTACAGCATCAGACCTACTAATAAAGGTAATGGTTGAGTTTATTTAAACATGCTTCAGCAAATTAAAACAGGACACACCATACTGGATGATTACAGTTGAGTTGTTCAACATGACTGAACAGAAACAGGGAGATAGAACTTATTCAATCCAGTCCTTCCCTATGTGTCAGCATCTACAGATAGTTACTGTGTTTAATATATACCAGGTTACTAGTTTCTAGTCCGGTAAATAAATAAATATAAATATATAGTTATTCAATGAGTAAATGATTTACAGGATGAAACACTGTCAGAAAAAAATATATACATTCAATGTAAACAAATAAAACAATTATATTTAATAATAGTGGCCTTGAGTTTATTTAATCATTTTAAACCATATACAGGTGAAACTAAAAACAAAAATAGAATATTGTGCAAAAGGTAATTCATGCAAGCAATTCAGATGTGAAATTGATATGTGATATACTGTAAATTCATTACACACAAAGGTCCTAATTTGCTAAGATCCAAATACCACACACTTGACAGCGTATGGAAAAAATAATGTGTGCTAGGATTGAGCGTGTTCCGTGTGCAGTTGAAAAGGGGTGAAGACCGCCTTATTTAAATGGAGATTTTGCCTGCATACGGGGCTTTAACACGGAGAATATCTTTTTCATCACATTCATGTTGTCATGCTCCTACATGTGTGCGATACATTGAACTAGCAGCACACATCTATAATCTGTAACTCGATTTTTGATTGGCAATCTAGAAAACAGAAACATATATTTCCTAAATAAAACATTTAAAAAAAATGCCAACCTACCCTCAAACGCATCAAATACATTAATTTTATTCAGCTCAATAAGTCATCCAGCAGCAATACAATTATAAAAAGGAAATTTCTGAATAGACGATGTGTAATATTTGGTATTTCTGTCAGTCCAAAATGTTGACACAATGTGCAATATGTTGTATTTCTGTCAGTCCAAAATGTTGACATGCACACGTAGCAAGGAGGATTCTCGTCTGTCAATCATCTGTCTGTGCAGAGCAAGCATTGATCCTGCAACCGTGTGTGAAACTGTCAGTGTGCACGTGCTAAAGAAAACGCCAAATAGTGCACACAAAATGGTGATGAATGTTGATATATCACATTGCTAATTGTGTTTGCATGTTATTCTCCCATTATTGCGGGCCTTTTGACGATCAGCATATTTTCAGCAAAATAATAAAGAGAAACACTTTTTTTTTTTTTCAAAATTATTCTGCACACTTAACAGACACAATCCACTTTGCACACATTTAGTAGATCAGCTTTGCATGTGCTATCAGGTTTGCATGTGTCTTAGTCCACGCAAACTCACTCAGTGGCCTAGTGGTTAGAGTGCCCGCCCTAGGTTGTGAGTTCAAACCCCGGCTGAGTCATACCAAAGACTATAAAAAATAGACCCATTACCTCCCTGGTTGGCACTTAGCATCAAAGGTTGGAATTGGGGGTTAAACCACCAAAAATGGTTCCTGGGCACGGCCACCTCGAAGGGGGTTAACAAGGGGATGGGTCAAATGCAGAGGACAAATTTCACCACACCTAGTGTGTGTGTGACAATCATTGGTACTTTAACTTTACATTTTAGTAAATCCGGCCCAAATTGAGATGTCAAGCATTTTTTTGTTATAAACTTCATGATAATGGCTTCGAGTTTTTGAAAAGCTCAAATTCTTAAAAAAATGTATTTGAAAAAAATGGGTGAAGCATGTTTAAGGAATGTTTTGCACCATGTTGTAACTTTGTTGTCTGAGGGGGAGACAGTGAAGGGCAGCCGATATCAGCAAGCAGTGCACAACTACTCGAAAGTTCTGACCATGCCATGCAATCTAACACGAAGCAATGCACTTGTGCTTTGAGAAATTGAACATGGTGGATGCAAATACAACATCTATTGAATCCAGGACGGACAAATAAATGAAAAACACGAGTTTGGGAGAGGCCAAAACAGGAGTTATTCATCATTCTCTCTTGAGTACGGAGGGAATGAATGAGTCGACATGTCGGGATGGGCTGACATTTTGCTCCCTATTTAATCTCACAGCTGTTCCTGTCAAAATGGAGAGTGGGAGAGACTTGAAGTAGCCTTGCAGGAGATGGACGACAGGGAAAAAGGAAACGGCGAGTTGCCGCCTTTGCCTCTGACCTTCAATGGTTGTCACCATATCCTCTGCTTGTCTATCTCCTCCCCAACAATAATCTGCTCTCTTTTGATCTCGGTAACTTTGCAAATGCTGACAGCGGCCTTGCTCTACCGAGGAAGGCGACTTTTATTTTCGGCGGGGTTTCAAACACGTAACGGAGGTGAAGTGTGCAGGGATATGGCTTTCATAAAGACTGCAGTCCACTCCAGGAAAGCATCACATTGCTTTCCCTGGAGCATTTCAGCAGAATTACAAAATAAAGCTAAACCTGGGAGGTTAGCCACCGAGCCAAAGACATCAACTATTCAGGCTGTAAGGCATTGTAAACATCTCATCTAAATGCAGTATTCCCAAGCAGAATAGTGCAGATTTGACACACAGTGGGGTAGCAGCAGCTTACAAAGTGTCAAACGACAAAAACAACATGATTTTTAATCTCATTAGTTGTCGCCTCCGTGGTTAATTTAATCACCTAATATGATTTTTAAACATGTCTTAATGCGTAAGAGGGCCTGTTGCTACTTTCCCTGGCGCTTTGATACTGTATGTAGTTTGTTTAATATAAGTGAGAAGGCCACAACATTAAATGTGTGGCATGTCGGTGCCAGCCGTACCTGTCTTGTAATTAGTGGGTGGAATCACTTATAGTCTATAAAGCCTTGTGGATGGCTGGCACACCAGATGGCGTGTTGCATGGCTGTTTGATTGGCGGAAAGTTGTGTACCTGGGTGTTTCGCTGTGGCATGTGTTGCTAGACAGCGGCTCCTGCCCAAGGCAAGATGTATCTGGGTTTGCCTTTCTGTTGGGGCTTTAAGCCAACACTGACAAATGTCTTGCTTGGATCTCGAGTTGAACTTGGGACAAGTCAATGGTCATTTCTGGCTCCCCCCCTACCTCCCGCCGTGTGTGGGTGCGTGCCTTCAAGGCAGGTAAGACGCCAAAGTGCATTTTTGATTTTTTATGCCATTAAGACTCATATTGTTACAGCTCAAGCTCCTGCCGCCACACAGTCTGATGTCCGCTCCTCTGAGTGGGCCTCTGGACACGCCCATGTTCGATCCTCTCCTACTGCGGCCACGCCTCCATGCAGCTGCACACAATCGGCAATCAACAAACCTGTTGCTGATGAGAGCCCCACGTCCTTTATAAGCCAGCGTATCCTGTGTTCAAGTGCCAGAATGTAGTTACTTGTCTCGTACAGTAAGCCGACACGTCTCTAGCTCTCCTTGCCTATGTGCTTCCTCGCGCTTTGTTTCCCCTCCGTGCTCATCGTCTTGTGTCCTGTACCGTCACCCTGCAATTCCTCTTTGTTACCTGGATTCGAGAAGTGTGTCTTGTCTCCCCGGAATCCCTCCTGTCTTCTTGCTGTCTTCCTGGATCTCGAGCTCTCGCTTGGATACGGACTCTGACGCCTCGCTCCTGCTTTTGACCTCTTGCTTGCCCACGGACCTCCGAACCTGCCTTTCTTCTTCTGGACTTCCGCACCTTCCTCAACACGCACCTTCAACAACTCCTGGTAACACCCAGCTAAAAGCAACACAGTCACACCATACGTATTTGGATTACTTGCACACGTCATTCTATTATTTTAATAAACATGCCTAAGGTTAAGCGATTTCCCTGTCTCACTGCCGTCTCCTTCTCCACCGCACATAACGCATGTTCTCTCTTAGGCACAAGCTCTGCAGCTGTGCCTGCATCAAGGCTGCTAACATAAAGAATTGTTGCTTTGTCCAATGTGTGTCTTGGGACAGCATTTGAACAGGGTGTGTGTGTCCGTCCCCCCCCCAAACTAAATCCACGCTCACTTGAATGTGTCAAGCATACTTGCCAACCCTCCCGGATTTTCCGGGAGACTCCCGAAATTCAGCGCCTCTCCCGAAAACCTCCCGGAAGAAATGTTCTCCCGAAAATCTCCCGAAATTCAGCTGGAGCTGGAGGCCACGCCTCCTCCAGTTCAAACATGCACAGTTCGACGCTTGAAAAGGAGGATTGCAGGCAGATCTGACGGCATTTAAAGTCATTTTTAAAAACGAATGCTAATCCTCCCTACTTTTTGACCAGACGACCGCGGAGAATTAAAGTAGGAACACTCCGGAGGCAGAAGTTCAATAAAAGGGGCGGAGTCACCGGCTCTCAGCCATGTTTCCGTCCAACAGAGGAAGTCAAGTCCGCCGCCCGCGGGAAGTGAAGAAGTCCTTCAGGATAAACGTTTTCTTTGTCAAAGATCTTGCGTTCACAAGACCGAACCTGGCGGGGGCCAGCACGTCCAAGGGCGGAGCTAATCCAGGTCAGGCCCGACACACAGCCCGCAGGTGGCGGGGGAGAGGAGCCACGAGGCGGGAAAGGAAGGCAGGAATCCGGCCAGGCGAAAAAGCTGACTGGGACGTCGAAAATAGACGCAAACAACACAAAAATGAACAGAGCTGACAGCGAGAGACGGCAGGGCAAAGCACATACTGGCGCCATCTTCTGGAAACTCGGAAGTGACGTTACTAGTGAAAGGTAAATGTTGTTTTTTTTTTAGTACCCAGCAAGCACAGTACAGTTAGTAAAACAATTGTGTTTTTATTACTGTGTATTTGATAGGTGCCGTCTGAAATACAACTATTTATTTTATTTATATATATATATAATAAAATAAATATATATAGCTAGAATTCACTGAAAGTTAAGTATTTCATACATACATACATACATATATATATGTATATATATATATATATATATATATATGTATATATATATATATATATATATATATATATATATATATATATATATATATATATATATATATATATATATATATATATATATATATATGTATTAATTACAGCCAATATAAAAGTGTTGGCTGTAAATATACTCTCCTCTTAACCACGCCCCCCGCCCCAACCACGCCTCCGCCCCACCCCTGACCACACCCCTACCACCCACCTCCCAAAATGGGAGGTCTCAAGGTTGGCAAGTATGGTGTCAAGTGAAGGCTATAACTAATTTTAAACATTTTTTAGTGCAGTGCAACATGTAGTTTGGCAGGTTTGCTGTTTAGCATTAGTTATTTAATTTGCTGTGTTTGATCTGATTTTGTATTATTTTGGAGTTGTCCACTTTTGCTTTGCATTGTTTCTTTTCTTTTGTGTGATTGTTATTATTATTACTGTCATCATGTCACTAGTTGAATGCATTGTTTTCATCCCCACAGGCCTATAATGTCAAATATTGTAGTAATATAAAACAAAGAGTACATTTTTGTATTCAGCTCACTGTCTCGTTTGGTGTCTAAACCTGATGCGGCCTTAACACAAAACTTGTACTGGTTCTGGGGACCATTTCAAACCCCAGAGGCGTTGTCAGCTTCCGCTTCATGAGTACAATCTGATATAGAAGTGTAGCACAAAGGCAAATACAATATGTCTCAGTTTAAATTGACAGTTATAATCACACTGCAGTCATGGAACAAAGCCAGCTAGAATCAACATAATTTTTTTTAGATAAAGATTATTTATGTATAATGGGGGCAGTATAGCTCGGTTGGTAGAGTGGCCGTGCCAGCAATTTGAGGGTTGCAGGTTCGATCCCCGCTTCCGCCATCCTAGTCCCTGCCGTTGTGTCCTTGGGCAAGACACTTTACCCACCTGCTCCCAGTGCCGCCCACACTGGTTTAAATGTAATTTAGATATTGGGTTTCACTATGTAAAGCGCTTTGAGTCACTAGAGAAAAAGCGCTATATAAATATAATTCACTTCACTTCACTTATGTATTTAATATTGTTTACTTACTATGGTATATTATTTATGCACAGTTCTGTTACAGAGAACAAGGAAATGTGATACAATTGCTATGGTATTAAAAGTGGTAGGATTAAATAAGCTCAGCTTCTTCCTACTTCTTTTCGGACGTGCTGTAATCAAACAACTGGAAATATGTGATGCATTACATTGTATCGTATGCATGTTCGAAGTAAACTGAAACTGAACTGAACGCTTCCTGATGCTAGTGGAAGCAGAGGCAAAGGCGTGGTGAAAACTGGCCTCAATGACAAGCTGCACAAAAAGAAATCCCTGCACTGACCTTCATAAATTGGTGCTGCTCATCAGCGGGGAAAAAAGGGTGATGCAAGGGAGCTGGATATATAAGAGAACTCAGTTTGGCGTCGCTCGATGAATTGTGCTTGCACAGAGAATATTAAGGTCAATATACTAAATCATCAGTGTGAATCAACACTCAGAGGACACTTTGGTCCATGAGGACACACTTGGTGGACGACAAGCGCCCACACATCCTCAACGATGTGACTTTTTGTCCCCCGATGCGGGTGAGAGATGCCAGCGACAGCGTCTTTTTGGCAGACGAATGACAAACGCGTGCGGCCGCCTCGCTCATTCTTAAAACATATCGCACAAGTCAATTTGCAAACTTGCCAGGTTTAATTTGAAAATGTCGTCCCCCCTTCCAGGCTTGTACAATATTTTCATGTTGTGCAAAAGCAGCTTCCATATGCGCAGAGAGGAGCGATGACCATAAATCATCGCCTGCCGACTTTTTTATGCTCAGCCAAGCATCGCCCTTGACGGCCCTTCACTTCCTGCCAATTGTTTGACCTGGCCTCCTTGATTGCTGCAGCACTGGACATACAGCACTTTCGGCAAAAACCTAAAAACTGTAATGAGATTAAAATTTGGGTTAAAAAAAAAAAAAAGTATATGAGCATGAACTGATGAAGCCTGCTTGGATGTGAGGCCAAACGTTTTTCTAAGACAAACTAAAAAGTCCAGTTGTGTTCAATTTAATGTCCAGGGAATTAATATTTATCAATTTCAGTTCATCAAATGTTAATTAAAAAATAATGAATGATGAGTCCAATATATCAAAGGTCCTTCCCAGCATTTTCCCAAATTGAATTAAAAAGAAATCATGAAACTTGCATATTTTAGAGCGCAATTGCATCTTGTTTGTGTATTTATATTCTTTTGGAATAAAAAATGCAAATGCACATTTTATTGCAAAGATAAAGCACAGTGCATAAAACACTTCTCCAAATCTCACTAAAATACAGTTAGTTGTCTACATAAATGCACATAAAAGGATTTTCGAGGTAGTAATAAGGTCATTAACAACCTAAGAGAGTGATGCATCCCTGTCTGGCTGCCGCAAGAGAAGAGTCCTAAAAGTTAAAGCATGAAGACAACCCTTCAGCAAAGTTAATTAAAAAAAAATAATAATAAAAAAAATCTGAACACAGGCTGAGTTGTCTTTCTCCTCTACTCACCACCAGCGGCACCTAGGATTGTGTGCGCGGAGAGGGAAAAAAGCCGACCGCTAATTTGGAGCTATAAGCGGATTGCACAGAGTGAGGCTCGGGGGCTTAGTACAGATTTCAGGCCAGTGTGTGTAACGCTAGAAAGATTGCAGGGTTCACACCCAACGCCACTGAAACTGCACAAAATAAAATACATCCCAAACCTCAACAATTGGCATATAACATCATTTAGGTGTGCTATTTAAATACTGTATGTACTATAGCAATTCTTATTTCAGGAACAAATATTTCAAAAACACCAGTTGTGCATGGTTGGGGTTGGCATGATCCCAGGAGGCAGATATGCCAGGCAATAATCAAGTAGAAGGTCCATTTTTTTTCGTAGGTACCAGAAATTCGGACCAGCACCACCACCGCTACAGCTGTACAGGTGACAAAAAAATGTGCCAAAAACAACCCAAAGCAAGCCATGGTGAAGGGATGAATTTCCATCTAACTATAATATTTGCTCCATCCATCTATCCATCCATTTTCTACCGCTTGTCCCTTTCGGGGTCGCGGGGAGTGCTAGAGCCTATCTCAGCTGCATTCGGGCGGAAGGCTTTACACCCTGGACAAGTCGCCACCTCATCACAGGGCCAACACAGACAGACAACATTCACACTCACATTCACACACTAGGGCTAAGTTAGTGTTGTCAATCAACCTATCCCCAGGTGCATGTCTTTGGAGGTGGGAGGAAGCCGGAGTACCCGGAGGGGACCCACGTAGTCATGGGGAGAACATGCAAATTCCACACAGAAAGATCCCGAGCCCGGGATTGAACTCAGGACCTTCGTATTGTTAGGCACATGCACTAACACTTGTTCCACCGTGCTGCCAATATTTGCTCCGGATTGTGCAAATATTAAAGCTACATATGATCAAACATACATGGCAGAGTAAGAATACACCTCTTAAAGATTGTACCATGAACACAGTGCCATATATACACGTATTCATGACGAGTGCCTCAGGTCCAGTTTTGTTAACAGCAGTCAAGTCGGAAAACCAATTTTTCTCACTGTGACCACAGTGCATCCATCCATCCATCTTCTTCCACTTATCCCAGGTCGGGTCGCAGGGGCAACAGCCTAAGCAGGGAAACCCAGACTTCCCTCTCCCCAGCCACTTTGTCTAGCTCTTCCCAGGGGATCCCGAGGCGTTCCCAGGCCAGCCGGGAGACATAGTCTTCCCAACGTGTCCTAAGTCTTCCCCGTGGCCTCCTACCGGTTGGACGTGCCCTAAACACCTCCTTAGGGAGGCCTTCGGGTGGTATCCTGACCAGATGCCCGTACCACCTCATCTGGCTCCTCTCGATGTGGAGGAACAGCGGCTTTACTTTGAGTTCCTCTCGGATGGCAAAGCTTCTCACCCTATCTCTAAGGGAGAGCCCCGCCACCCGGCAGAGGAAACTCATTTCGGCCGCTTGTACCCGTGACCTTATCCTTTCAGTCATGACCCAAAGCTCATGACCATAGGTGAGGATGGGAACGTAGATCGACTGGTAAATTGAGAGCTTTGCCTTCCGGCTCAGCTCCTTCTTCACCACAACGGATCGGTACAACGTCCGCATTACTGAAGACGTCGCACCAATCCGCCTGTCGATCTCACGATCCACTCTTCCCTCACTCGTGAACAAGACTCCTAGGTACTTGAACTCCTCCACTTGGGGCAGTGTCTCCTCCCAAACCCAGAGATGGCATTCCACCCTTTTCCGGGCGAGAACCATGGACTCGGACTTGGAGGTACTGATTCTCATTAAGGTCGTTATAGCCTTCACTTGACACCATACTGACCACAGTATAAACGCAATTGTTCCCTGATCCAACATTATTGTCCCTGCCATGTCCTTCTCGTCATGGTAATTGTCATATCTCTGTAATGTTCAATGTAAAGGAGGGAATGATCCAAGCTGGACATAAATTGATTGGTAGATCTTCCTCATGTGGGTAGTCTGCTTACATATTGTGTCACATGTCCAAATATATCCTATGATCACAAGGCAATGACAAGAAAAATTAAGTGTAGGTAAATGACAATGTGTAAATTGGACAATGAAAACTAGCAGATAAACCCCTACGAATTGGCAAACAGACAAGTGAGCCAAGAACAACAAATTAACAGCAAGACATACCAAAAATAAGAAGATGAACAAAATTAAAGTGCTGGGCAGAAGAAACACTGGACACAGGTAGATCAACACAAACGTCCGACACAGTCATAATGGATAATGGCCGGTATGGTACGGACAAGTATCGATTTGACACATAGTACACATTAAAAGTGAGGAAATGGAAATATAACTTCCTTGCCGTCACATGTCTACCCAGTTAAGTAAAACAATACAGTCTACTCTTTGGTTAGGAGGAGTCATGGCTAGGAAAAGTCCGAACTTGAAAACCCCATTCTGTAGTTCACTACAAACTGGAACTATTAAAGCTGAACTTGAACAAAAAAGGATCTGTTTATACCAAATCCAAATCGCAGATTTGTGATTTAGATTTTGTCCCCAAATTGAAATGAACCGTAACGGTATGGACAAACTGTGAATATGGCTCACCATTACACTACTACTTAATACAGACTTTGTCCAATAAGCCAAACAACAATGGGAAAAAATGGGTGGGAAAAAGTGTAAACTTACCTTGTTGTTGTGTATCAGAGAGCAGGAGAAGAAACAAAGGAGAGAAGAAAAAACACGTTAGTTCCTGCACGCCTCAACAAAACCTATAATCATTTCAACGCTGATAACCACAACACTTATTTGTCATACTTAGCCATGGCTCTCGCTCTCTTTAGAGCACAATATAGACAGCATGCTTTACATTAAATCGTCCACACAAGATAAAGCAGGAATCCATGAGTGGAATTGTAAACCATAGTCACAGGTTTGTCAAAGCACTGCGGACAACTTTGAGAAGGAAAGCTAGCCCCCATGCTAAACCTAATCCAACATAGAAGGTAGTCCAGGCAGTAGGGAAGTGATGACCTGAGATCAGTAGGTCGTGAGTTCAAACCCTGACCGAGTTATACCAAAGACTATAAAAATGGGACCCATTACCTCCATGCTTGGCATTTAGCATCACGGGTTGGAATAGGGGGTTAAATCACCAAAAATAATTCCCGGGCACGGACACCGCTGCTGCTCACCGCTCCCCTCACCTTTCAGGGGTGAGGGGTGAGGGTGATGTGTCAAATGCAGAGGATAATCTCACCACACCTAGTGTGTGTGTGACAATCATTGGTACTTTAACTTAATGATGTGTTGCTGTGGCAACGAAACATAGCCAGTTTAATTACAAACCCCATTTCCGTATGAGTTGGGAAATTGTGTTAGGTGTAAATATAAACGGAATACAATGATTTGCAAATCCTTTTCAACCCATATTCAGTTGAATGCACTACAAAGACAATATATTTCATGTTCAAACTGATAAACTTTATTTTTTATTTTTTGCAAATAATAATTACCGGTAACTTAGAATTTCATGGCTGCAACACGTGCCAAAGTAGTTGGGAAAGGGCATGTTCATCACTGTGTTACATCAGCTTTTCTTTTACCGACACTCAATAAATGTTTGGGAACTGAGGAGACACATTTTTGAAGCTTTTCCGGTGGAATTCTTTCCCATTCTTGCTATGTATAGCTTAAGTTGTTTAACCGTCCGGGGTCTCTGTTGTCATAATTTAGGCTTCACAATTTGCAATGGGAGACAGGTCTGGACAACAGGCAGGCCAGTCTAGTACCCACACTCTTTTACTATGAAGCCACGCTGTTGTAACACGTGGTGTGGCATTATCTTGCTGAAAAGAGCAGGGGCGTCCATGATAACGTTGCTTGAATGGCAGTATATCTTGTTCCAAAACCTGTATGGACCATTCAGCATTAATAGTGCCTTCGCAGATGTGTAAGTTACCCATGCCTTGGGCACTAATACACCCCCATACCATCACAGATGCTGGCTTTTGAACTTTGCGCCTATAACAATCCGGAGGGTTATTTTCCTCTTTGTTCCTGAGGACACAAATGTCCACAATTTCCAAAAACAATTTGAAATGTGGACTTGTCAGACCACAGAACACTTTTCCACTTTGCATCAGTCCATCTTAGATGATCTCGGGCCCAGAGAAGCTGGCGGTGTTTCTGTATGTTGTTGATAAATTAATTTAACTTTGCATAGTAGAGTTTAACTTGCACTTACAGATGTAGCGACAAACAGTATTTAGTGACAGTGGTTTTATGAAGTGTTTTTGAGCTCGTGTGGTGATATCCTTTCGAGATTGATGTCGGTTTTTGATACAGTGCCGTTTGAGTGATCGAAGATCACGGTCATTCATTGTTGGTTTCCGGCCATGCCGCTTACGTGGAGTGATTTCTCCAGATATTCTGAACCTTTTGATGATATTATGGACTGTAAATGTTGAAATCCCTAAATTTCTTGCAATTTCATTTTAAGAGACATTTTTTCTTAAACTGTTTGACTATTTGCTCATGCACTTGTGGACAAAGGAGTGTACCTCCACCCATCCTTTCTTGTGAAAGACTGAGCATTTTTTGGGAAGCTGTTTTTATACCCAATCATGGCACCCACCTGTTCCCAATTAGCCTGCACACCTGTGGGATGTTCCAAATAAGTGTTTGATGAGCATTCCTCAACTTCATCAGTATTTATTGCCACCTTTCCCAACTTCTTTGTCACGTGTTGCTGGCATCAAATTCTAAAGTTAATGATTATTTGCAAAAAAAAAAAAAATGTTATAAGTTTGAAAATCAAATATGTTGTCTTTGTAGCATATTCAACTGAATATGGGTTGAAAATGATTTGCAAATCATTGTATTCCGTTTATATTTACATCTAACACAATTTCCCAACTCATATGGAAACGGAGTTTGTAAAACAAGTTATCAGTTGAGAGCTTGTTCTCATGATAACTAAGGATGTCATACTAAACACCATAAGAAAAGGGGAAAACACACCTGCTTATAACTTTTCAACCACTTTGAAAACTATACAAATATATGCCAGTTTTAGTGCAACAGGTCTCCAATGCATTGGTTAGTTGTTTGCAGGGAATCCTTCCAACACATCGTGGCCTGTATATAACACTGGCAGTCTAAAGTGTGCTGTGACAGTGTGATGACCTAGTTTGGCAGAGATGGTGCTTCCTTCATGTGCTAATATCGCCGAGAAACATGCAAACGAGAGCGTGAAGGCGAGTCTGCCTTGCATAGGGAAAAAAAAAAACCCTTGAACATGTAAGACTTGCTATTTCAGCCTTCTAGTCCCCATCAGACCCTCAGTGCATGTCAAGAAACATCTAAGGAACAATGGCGAGAGCTGGATGGGTGCACCAAGCTGCACAGATTTTGCCATGACTTCCTTCATCTGTAAATGGAATTATGCAAATGCATATTGCAGCTGTCTACACCAGCAAAAAAAAACATTCTGATTCTGCTGAATACATGTTTTGTTTTTTGCCCTCTTTTCTGCACAGCGTCCGACTATACATTATCTAGGTCAGCTATGGCGGACACTCTGAGCAAGGCTGAGGGTGTGTTTGTGTGTTTGCACTCACTAATTGCCCCTCATTTTGTTGACTAAACTCGTGGAGTCGGTGTTTGTTTTTTAAGGGTGGCTTCCCACTTTTCATGTCTGGGTTTGGGTTTGCTTTGCTAGTACACACTCTTCTTAACCCTGGTGTGTGGTCGCTACATGGACAAAAGTCACGGACTAGAGTTAAAATTACATCAAAAAAAGCATGCAAAAATGACATATATGTAAGAGAAAATGCGTTTGAAGTGCTATCTCTGCTCAGCGTGTAACGATGGTGCTCTTTAAAAGATATTTTATTAAACCCAGCAGACGGCATTTGGTTAGAAATATTCGAGTTAGGTCATGTAATATAATAGGATCTGGATTAGATTTTAACAGCCCTTTTCTAGACCAGTGTTTTTTTTTTGAGCCAAGGCACATTTTTTTCTTTGAAAAAAATCCAGAAGCACACCACCAGCAGAAATCATTAAGAAATTAAACTGAGTAGACAATAAAAAGTCTTTGTCGCAATTGTTGGAAATTACTTCACACCATAACCAACCATGCATCGCTATAGCTCTTGTCTCAAAGTAGGTAAACTGCCACGACCTGTCACATCACAACATAATTAGGGACCGAATGTCCCTTTGGGACAGAGGACTCTTGTATTTCTAAGGTTTTATTGTTATTATACTGCTGCCTCTTTGAGCTGTAATTTGACTCCCTTAACATCCTTCAAAACTCACCAAATTTTACACACACATTGGGACTGGCAAAAATTGACATTTAATGAAAAAACAACAACCCAAAACTCAAAATTGCGCTCTAGCACCCCCTAGGAAAAAACACAGACACAATTGCTTGTAACTTCCGTTAGGAATGTGGGAGAGACACGAAACAAAAACCTCTATGTAGATCTGACTCAGACCTACATTTCATAAATTGACATCTTTCAGTAAAAATCAACAGGAAGTTGGCAAACACCCCTTCAAAACCAAAGTGTCCTAAAAAAAAAGTCATTTTTGCCTCTTTGAGCTGTAATTTGACCCCCTTAAAATTTTTCAAAACTCACCAAACTGAACACACACATCAGGACTGGCAAAAATTGCGATCTAATAAAAAAACAAACCCCAAAACTTACAATTGCGCTCAGGGTGTGTTCATCAGCGCTGGCTGACGTACTTGCTGACATATTGAACTTGTCCCTAGCACAAGCTGTTGTGCCCACCTGCTTCAAGACCACCACCATCGTGCCCCTGCCAAAGAAAAACACTGACCTGTCTGAATGACTATCGCCCTGTTGCACTCACCCCAATAGTGATGAAGTGCTTCGAGAGGATAGCCATGTCACATATTGTATCAAGAAGACCATCCCAGACACACTAGATCCTCTACAGTTTGCCTACCGGCAGAATCGGTCCACTGAGGATGCAGTCAACACCGCCATCCACACCACCCTCACCCACTTAGAGGGCATGGACACCTATGCCAAGCCAAATATTCATTGACTACAACTCTGCTTTTAACACGGGCATCCCACAAAAACCCACTGCTAAACTCCTCACTGTTGGTCTGACACCAACTCTCTGTGACTGGGTCCTGAAGTTTCTCACAAACCGGCCCCAGTCAGTCAGAATCGGCAACCAGACATCAGGCACAAAGGTTCTAAGCATAAGGACCCCCCAAGGCTGCGTGCTGAGTGAGCCCTCTAATGTGCACCTCTTCACACACGACTCTGTGGCTTCCCAGAAGAAGACCAGTATCATCAAGTTACCAGATGACACTACGGTCGTCGGACTGATCACCGGGGGAGCTGAGGCAGCGTACAGAACGGGGGTAGCGGAACCGGTGACCTGTTGTCAGGATAATAATCTCTCCTTGAACACAGACAAGACCAAGGAGATGATTATTGACCCACGGAGAAGGAGTGCATAGTACACACCTCTGTACATAGGGGGGACAAAGGTGGACAGGGGGAAAACCTTTAAATTTCCTCGGGACCCACATCAGCGAGGACCTCACCTGGGATCACAACACCCAACAAACAATAAAGAAAGCCCAGCAGCAACTGTACTTCTTAAGAAGGCTGAGAAAATTTGGTATTCCACCCAAAATTCTCAGCAACTTCTATAGAAGTACGGTTGAGAGTGTCCTTACCAGCTCAATCACGCTCTGGTATGGAATCTGCACTGCTAAGGACAGGAAGGCACTACAGCGAGTGATTAAAAATGCTCAGTACATATCAGGAGCAACCTTCTCCTCACTACAGGACATGTACTCTACCAGGGCCACCAGGAGAGCACACAACATCATAAAGGACAGCACACACCCCCAGCACAGTCTCTTCAGCTTCCTACCATCAGGCAGACGATACAGGAGCCTGAAATCCAGGACTACGAGACTGACAAACAGTTTCTACCCACAGGCCATCTGGCTTGTGAATGCGAACTTGTGAATGCTAGTTCCCCCCACCCCCTTTTTTACTTTTGTCTTTTTGAAAAAAAGACAGCTACCTTGACCACCCCCGAACTGTGAACCATCATTGTAGACACTTTTCACCTTTGTTCACTAGAGACACTTTAACTGCTGCTGTGACCCAAGGTCACTTCCATATTTATACTGTTGACTGTCAATCAGAATGTGCAATAATGTTATGTTGCTTACTGTGCTTTGTATATACATTTTTATTTTATTTTATTTTGTTTATGTTTATTTTTAGCTAAGTACCATGTGACTTGTTGAAGGGTGGACTAGCAAAGTAAGATTTTCATTGTACGGCAAACTGTGTAACTGTGCATATGACAATAAACAATCAAATTTCTAGCAGCTTGACAAAGATGAAATCACAAGTCATGTCATAATAAGTTTAAAGGCCTACTGAAACCCACCATTACCGACCACGCAGTCTGATAGTTTATATATCAATGATGAAATCTTAACATTGCAACACATGCCAATACGGCCTTTTTAGTTTACTAAAGTGCAATTTTAAATTTCGGGCCGAAAAATCCTGCTGAAAACGTCTCGGTATGATGACGCCTGCGCGTTATGTTACGGATTGTAGAGGACCTTCTGTGCCAGCATCGTGCCCAGCTATTAAGTCGTCTGTTTTCATTGAAAAATTCAACAGTATTCTGGACATCTGTGTTGGTTAATCTTTTGCAATTTGTTCAATGAACAATGGAGACATCAAAGAAGAAAGCTGTAGGTGGGAAGCGGTGTATTGCGGCCGGCTTTAGCAACACAAACACAGCCGGTGTTTCATTGTTTACATTCCCGAAAGATGACAGTCAAGCTTTACTATGGAACAGAGATGTCAAGCGAACACAGTTGGATTGGACCACACACACAAAGTACAGTGTATTATGCAGCGATCATTTTTACCATTCTGTATTCTGAAGGCAATCTATGTCGTGTGCTAGTCCAGCATCAATATCAGCAGTGTCCTCCTAACCGTCACCCTCAGCGTCGGGTTCAAAGCGGTATGGCTCTATCCCTTGTTGCGGTTGGGCCTGGCCGAGTGGTCCTGCCACCCCCAAGGCTGCCACAGCGCCTATTACAGCATCTTTCCTATCTGAATCGCTCCCACTGCCCTCTAGTCTTTTTTTTTCTAGTCCTTCACTGTCACTTTCCTCATCCACAAATCTTTCATCCTTGCTGAAATTAATGGGGAAATCGTCGCCTTCTCGGTCCGAATCGCTCTTGCTGCTGGTGGCCATGATTGTAAACAATGTTCACATGTGAGGAGCCCCACAACCCGTTACGTGCCGCACATATCGTCTGCTACTTGCAGTACAGGCAAGGCTTTTTTATCAGCACCAAAAGTTGTGAACTTTATCGTCAAGGTTCTCTACTAAATCCTTTTGGCAAAAATATGGCAATATCGCAAAATGATCAAGTATGACACATAGAATAGACCTGCTATCCCCGATTGAATAAGAAAATTGCATTTCAGTAGGCCTTTAAAAAAATAATGCCTGGCATACAGACATTGAAGATAAGGACATTGAGGCTATTGTGTCTATATATTATCATATACATTTTCTATTGCTTACAATGTTAATCATTTTAGCTTTGAAATGATCATGTAACTAAGTAGTCAAAATAATAGTTTTACATGCCTTTAACCACACTGTCTATGCAGGAAAATGAGCTAAAGTTTTGTAGATGATACTAATAGGGGGCAGCTTATCAAGTACAGTTGATGATCTACCAATCACTCAAAAACTAATATGAATTATTTTTAGGAGCAAAGAAAAAGAGACTACTTGTTAGTGACATTTCGGTCATCTGGACACTATATATCCACTAATGCAGTGGTCCCCAACCACCGGTCCGTGAATTGATTAACGTGGACCCTGACTTAAACAAGTTGAAAAACTTATTCGGGTGTTACCATTTAGTGGTCAATTGTACGGAATATGATGGATGGATGGATAGATGGATGGATGGATGGATGGATGGATGGATGGATGGATGGATGGATGGATGGATGGATGGATGGATGGATGGATGGATGGATGGATGGATGGATGGATAGATAGATAGATAGATAGATAGATAGATAGATAGATAGATAGATAGATAGATAGATAGATAGATAGATAGATAGATGGATAGATGGATAGATAGATAGATAGATAGATAGATAGATAGATGGATAGTACTTTATTTATTCCTTCAGGAGACTTCCTTCAGGAAAATTAACACTTTCAGCACAATCCCATTCAAGATCAGACAAACATTACAGGGAGACCGAACAGGATCGTTGACGGGTCTGCTGACTTCCGGCGCCCCTTACAAAAAAGGTGAGATACAGGTAAACAAGAGGGTGGGGGGATGGGAGAAAAAAATTAAAGATTAAAATAAAATTTATAAAAAAAAAAAAAAAATGGGGGGTCCAGACTGAGGCCAAGGGGGAAAAAACATCTCATAGCCATAGTACACATCCCTCTTACATGTGTGTACTATGGCTATGAGTTGTTGTATGTACTGTACTGTGCAATCTACTAATAAAAGTTTCAATCAAAAATCAATCAAAACACAGTTGCTACAGGGCCGCAGAGACATTAAATAATTTATAACCGACCGCATTTTCTCCCACTTAACTTTCGCCAGTCCCACCAGACACACAAATAAGCTTGTTCCTAGATGTATTATACAACTCCTAATAGGAAGTCACCATTTTCTATGTTTCTTAAATCTTTGTCACATGTGTAAATGCACATTACTAAACATATAAAATATAAAGGTGCCAAATCATAGCCAAAAGCTAGGTTCCATCTGCAGTCTGCGATGACCTAAGTTCAGGGAAGATCAAGAACAAAGTGACCATAGAAATTAAATTGCATTAGGCAGAGAGAGAAGTGCTAAATTGTGCTGAAGGAAAAAATACACATTTCCTTTGGCCTAGTAAGTTAAAGCGTCCTAATACATAAGTAATTAGCATTAACACATGTATTTACGCATGGAAAATTGGACCAAAAAAGCTAACATTAGTGTATCTACAGTGGGGCAAAAAAGTATTTAGTCAGCCACCCATTGTGCAAGTTCTCCCACTTAAAATGATGACATATGTCTGTAATTTTCATCATAGGTACACTTCAACTGTAAGAGACAGAATGTGAAAAAATAAAATCCAGGAATTCACATTGTAGGAATTTCAAATAAGTTATTTGTAAATTATGGTGGAAAATAAGTATTTGGTCAACCATTCAAAGCTCTCACTGATGGAAGGAGGTTTTGGCTTAAAATCTCACGATACATGGCCCCATTCATTCTTTCCTTAACACAGATCAATCGTCCTGACCCCTTAGGAGAAAAACAGCCCCAAAGCATGATGTTTCCACCCCCATGTTTCACAGTAGTTATGGTGTTCTTGGGATGCAATTCATTATTCTTCTTCCTCCAAACACAAAGAGTTGAATTTATACCAAAAAGTTCTATTTTGATTTCATCTGACCACATTACATTCTCCCAATCCTCTGCTATATCATCCATGTATCCATTTTGGATACATGCTTTGCTTTCCTTTGCTTTGACATGACAGCTAAACATTGCCCAAACAAAAGGAGCACGACTGGGTTACAGCTCTCTCCATCTGTGTCAAGTCGAGAGGAAACCAGAAGAGATGGTGTGGGATGGCTGCTGATTCCGCCACCTCCCCATACACACACCCACCCAACCACCATTCGCTGGCATTTTGGAGTTGCATGCAAAGAATGATGCTATGTGTCACTGTGCTCATTTCACCATCGAATGTATGAGCTAATCCCAGCAGGCGGGGGAGGACTAATGTCACTTTTTGTGTCCTGTCAATCACTCACACACTTATTCACAATTGACATTTTGGATTCCTTTCCCTGCACACTTTTTTCCATTTAGCCATCTTCCCGCCCCTTAAGGTCCACTTACATGTCGGGTGGAGTAGAATCATTTGTCGTCCAGAAGCTTAATAATACCCATAGAACCCAGGCTTTGAAGCACCCAACTAAGGGTGCATTCTGCTCTCTCTAGGGCCCTGCAAATACACAATTAAATGCTAAAATATAACAGCAAAGGTGCCTATAATTGGGTGATAATTGCAGAGCTTGCAATGGTTAGTGACTGCCAATTATCCAACAATCACTGCAGTTGGTTTTAAAAGTCAACAAAGTCAAAGTAATGTATCCTGACAGAGATTGAAGTAAAGTTAACTTTGTGTGCATGTATGCACGTGTTCTTCCAGCTGAAACAAAGGTATAATGTGGTCCATTTTCTTGGCTTAACATGTTGTATTTGCACAATGCGACATGTCCCAAAAGGGGTAAGAAGAAGCACAACATATCTAACCCCACCTCTTTTCCTTATATATTATTGATCATTCATTTGCACATCTTACACATGTTGACACTTGAAATATTTTGTTTCGATCTTGAACAATTTCAAATATCAGCAAAAATGGTCTAGTACAACTACTTGGTATCAAAATTATACCAAAATTGGCAGTATTGCACACCCCTAGTATGCAAATGGGAACCACAACAATCAGCATGGCGTTTAGTAGGGGTGTCCTGGTACAAATGTTTCACTTCCGATGATTAGTGCCTTGAATATTGGCCAATAACGATATTAATTTGATACGATATTAGCATGAATCAAAACACATTCATTCATAATGTAGTAATGTGCAATGTCTGAAAATAGTTTGATGAAGTGAACTTACTCATAGGACAATGGTGGGTATGGAAAACACTAACCTATGACAAAGTGTATTACAAACCCTGTTTTCATATGAGTTGGGAAATTGTGTTAGATGTAAATATAAACAGAATAAAATGATTTGCAAATCATTTTCAACCCATATTAAGTTGAATATGCTACAAAGACAAAATATTTGATGTTCAATCTGATAAACTTTTTTTTTTTTTGCAAATAATCATTAACTTTATAATTTGATGCCAGCAACATGTGACAAAGAAGTTGGGAAAGGTGGCAATAAATACTGATAAAGTTGAGGAATGCTCATCAAACACTTATTTGGAACATCCCACAGGTGTGCAGGCTAATTGGGAACAGGTGGGTGCCATGATTGGGTATAAAAACAGCTTCCCAAAAATGCTTAGTCTTTCACAAAAAAGGATGGGGCGAGAGGTACACCCCTTTGTCCACAACTGTGTGAGCAAATAGTCAAACAGTTTAAGAACAACATTTCTCAAAGTGCAATTGCAAGAAATTTAGGGATTTCAACATCTACGGTCCACAATATCTTCAAAAGGTTCAGAGAATCTGGAGAAATCACTCCATGTAAGCCAGAAACCAACGTTGAATGACCGTGACCTTTAATCCCTCAGATGGCACTGTATCAAAAACCGACATCAATCTCTAAAGGATATCACCACATGGGCTCAGGAATACTTCAGAAAACCACTGTCACTAAATATAGTTTGTCGCTACATCTGTAAGTGCAAGTTAAAGCTCTACTATGCAAAGCGAAAGCTATTTATCAACAACATCCAGTAACGCCTACGGCTTCTCTGGGTCTGAGATCATCTAAAATGGACTGATGCAAAGTGGAAAAGTGTTCTGTGGTCTGACCAATCCACATTTCAAATTGTTTTTGGAAATATTCGACATTGTGTCATCCGGACCAAAGGGGAAGCGAACCATCCAGACTGTTATCGACGCAAAGTTCAAAAGCCAGCATCTGTGATGGTATGGGGGTGCATTAGTGCCCAAGGCATGGGTAACACACACATCTGTGAAGGCACCATTAATGCTGAAAGGTACATACAGGTTTTGGAACAACATATGCTGCCATCTAAGCGCCGTCTTTTTCATGGACGCCCCTGCTTATTTCAGCACGACAATGCCAAGCCACATTCAGCATGTGTTACAACAGCGTGGCTTTGAGAAAAAAAGAGTACGGGTAATTTCCTGGCCCGCCTGCAGTCCAGACCTGTCTCCCATCGAAAATGTGTGACGCATTATGAAGCGTAAAATACGACAGCGGAGACCCCGGACTGTTGAACGACTGAAGCTCTACATAAAAGAAGAATGGGAAAAAATTCCGCTTTCAAAGCTTCAACAATTAGTTTCCTAAGTTCCCAAACGTTTATTGAGTGTTGTTAAAAAAAAGGTGATGTAACACAGTGGTGAACATGCCCTTTCCCAACTACTTTGGCACGTGTTGCAGCCATGAAATTCTAAGTTAATTATAATTTGCAAAAAAAAATTAAGTTTATGAGTTTGAACATAAAATATCTTGTCTTTGTAGTGCATTCAATTGAATATGGGTTGAAAAGGATTTGCAAATCATTGTATTCTGTTTATATTTACACCTAACACAATTTCCCAACTCATATTGAAACAGGGTTTGTATTCGGATGACACAGTTGAATGTTGACACGGTTGTGACTGAGTACTTTTCTAATATTTTTCGGCCTTGGAAACTTTATATATGTAATTGGGTAGCTGTTAGTGGCCTACAATATAGTTTTTTTATGTTTACTTTATCTTTTATTAATGACTTTGCAAACATACAAGAAAAGACCAATTTGTTTTGCTTATTGAAAGACATTTAGAAGATAACAGGCTGTCCAGCTATGCACAAGTACTGTAAACAGGCTGCAGGACTGCTTGTATCAGAGCTTATCTCAGGTATTTTAGATCATCCAGTAGTTGTTTGTTTTCTTTTACTGATACTGGGCGGATATCAAACATTAATAGGCTGCACAACAATTGCTCTAAAATGTATTAATTAATAAACTAATAAATCAGGTATCTTAGAAAATAGCATAGGAGAGCTCCTGAGAGGCTTTTGCTCTCCTATGCAATCCTTGAAGTAGATCCTTCCTGTTCCAAACTTACTGTTTTAGTGAAGTCAGATTAATGTAGGTAGTGTCATATTAGATTATGTAGCTAATTCAGTGTGTTTGTTTTTCAACAGGCAAGGCCTTGATGACTCCTATGACTTATTAATAAGCCACCTGAGCTCATCTAAGCCCAGTAAGGCTTGCTTAGTTACTGTAAATGTATTAATCATGAGCTTAATTCAGATATTTGCATAGGTCAAAAAATCTCCAGCAAATAACAGTACTGCTTCTAGAGATTATTCTTATTCTCCCATCAATGTCAGCATGTGATACTGAGCTTTAGCTTATCAATATATCGTTGTTTAACAGTAAACAAACAAACAACTCAACAACATATGAGCGTACAGGGAGTTTTTCCATTAAAAATTTCACTGACAAGAAAGATATGACAGGTTTTCTCGGCTTTTTAATTTCCCCACCTTCTCAAGGAGCTGCTGCTCTACATTCTACATGCTGTCATGGGAAGTCGTCGAGGGATGACAAGATAATTAATTGTGCATTCCTACGTTCACACAGCTCAACTCTTTGAGGAGCGGGACGGACTGGTACGATTAAAAAAAGCATTGGTAAGCTTGCGACGTGTGCAGAAGACTTCGATCGGAGGTTAGAGACGATGGAGATATCCATCCATCCAATTTCATACTGCTTTTCCCTTTCGGGGAATAAATATGGATTTTTCACATTTGCTGTGTTTCATTCATCCCTACTGCATTAGCACCGTGCAGTCTTTTGTGGATGCTACAAAGGCACATGTGCCATGGCTGTATGTCCATATTGAGTCACTGAGGACTTCCCTTCTAAAGATTTAGCAATAAAGGCAGTCCTCAGTCTTTGTGCGAGTTCCGGGCCATTGAAAAAAAACTATATATGGAAGTATTATTGTAGCAAAATGATATGCAAACATGTATCTGAATCTGTGTGCGTGTAATCCAATTTACGTGCGTGTGTACTAATTTGTGTGTCTGTATATCAACTTGAGTGTGTGTATTCTGTTCTGCATACGTGTGTTTTAAGTTGTCTGTCCGTCCCTAATCAGAAATAACCCTCAAAATGCTGTCCACATACATGTGACTTTTGCGACACTTCTGCCATGCATTTAGAAATGCAGTCGATATAGGCCTCTACATCAACTATATGATTTGCCTGAGAAGCTGGACAGGACAAAAAAAAAAGACAAAGAAATGCATGCATGTGATAAGATCCGCACAAGCTTTTCTAAATGAAATGATACATTTTAATTGCTACGGCAGTAGCATATAGCAGTTAGCATTCCATGACCCACAATGCACTTCTGCCATGACCCTACCCCGCCGAATTCTTATTGGTTGACGTGTATGTGACGATTGCTGACATTTTCTTCGTCTCTTCCGCGAATGAGATAAATAGTATTATTTGATATTTTACAGTAATGTGTTAATAATTTCACACATAAGTCCCTCCGGAGTATATGTCGCACCCCCAAACTATGAAAAAAACTGCGACTTATAGTCCAAAAAATACGGTAATATTTTTGGCCACTGTAACATTACACACTGTTTAAACAGTAAGACTGTGTTTGAATATAGGAAAATAAAAATACTGTACTTTAATCAAGTGATTCTTTAGCGTGCCCCTAGCTGGAGCCCATGTTTACCACAGAGAATCATTGACATACACAATACAGTAATACAAAAATTGAATACAAAATAAATGAAACAACTGTAATGAATAGAGAGAACAAATCACATGTATATTTGTGGTTGTCTTGCAAACTGAAAGAGGCGTTGCAAATAAGGGTGAGGCAAGCGAAATGGGAGGACAACGTTACAATAATGAGACCACTACACTGCTTAGTTATCACTGTAAATTTTATAGGCGCAAATCCTTTTACATGTTAAAAGATACTGTCTTTATCTTTGATAATGGCTGTGGCATTTCGGCGGCTTTAAAAGGGCATGCAGCCAATGTTGGGAGGCATTTCTCCCACATGCTGAGCTCAATTCACTTCATATTTCACTTTCACTTTCCTTTTCTAACATCAGAAGAGACTGCCTAATGTTTTGCTGACATAGTAAGGAGAAAATACATCTTAGTGTACAGAGGCATGACTAAGTATTCTTCTGCTGCACACATAACTTTTTATTTTAGTCCAAAATTAATTAGGGATGGTAATTGTTTACATTTTAACCGATACTGTGCTGGTACCAAATCAGCACTTGAAAAATTATACAGCTTAAATGGTGCCGGGAATGGAAAACGTGCACTTTTTAAAACAAACAAACAAACAAACAAAACAAAACACAAAAACCTTATTAATCTTTGTGTAATTTTGTGACATTCAAGTTAAATGGACTAGTAATTTAAATATTACAATTTTATAAATTGAATAATAACTTAGTAAAACGTTTAGTAATAAGAAATAAAATCAACAAATAATTACTAACAACATAGAAAAGGTGCAAAAAGGGACTGGTAATAATGATACTCATGGTTCCAGGAGTTTGTGAATGCAACCTCACTCGCTGTAACAGTCATTGGTGCATTTAGAGGAAGGGCTGTGTTTTTGTTGTGGCTACTTGCTAGCGTAGTGCTGGGGTACTAGAGGTCTTATGAAGGTAACTGTTGGTGTGGTAAGGTCTGCAATAATGTTTAAAAAGCGTGTCAGACTCTGTGTGCTTCTGTCGGGACGCTACCCTACTCACTGTCAAGCTCTTATTGCAGGTGGCTGAGACATTCATTTAGCACTAAAATCAAGCTTTTGGTCCGGTTAGTACAGCTTACGTTGACACAACTACTATTATGGAACTTTGTTCTGGTGCCCATTCCTAGGATTAATTATTTGCAGGAATGCATCGTAACCATAAAACACCTTAATATTAGGACCGTCTTTAAAAGTACAGTATGGAAAAAGTATACATAAGTAACCTCAAGCTAAACTAAATTACTAGGAATTGCTATTGTTTTTCGTTCTTTCTTCTTCTCATAACCCTTAAATTTGAAACAAATCAAAACTACAAAATATGTGTCTCGTTATGAACAAGCTATGTATTTATAATATTATTCATGACTTTGTCTGGTTGAACCAGTTGTGCTATCTGGTTGATACAGTATCTGTCACGCCTATAGATCAGGTTTTGTTTTGGTCATGTTATGTTTTGTTTTTTGGACACTCAGTTCTGTTTTGCACTTCCTGTTTTGTTTTCATCTCCATGCCAACTCATTAGTTTCCACCTGGTCCCCCTAGTCACGCCCCGATCCTCAGCCTCTCACACCTGTTTCCAATCATCACAGCTACTATTTAAAGTCATTCTTTCTCTGTCTTGGTTCTGGGATCTTCACACGCACACACCCTACCCATGCTGTTCCAACCTTCATGCCCTCGTCAGCAGTTCCATAATTGTGTATTTATGCCACAGTACTAGTTTTGTTTTGTTTCGTTTGTATATGGTCATGCCTTCGTGCTGTTTTTTATAGTTCATTGTCATTTCATGCCATCGAGCAAGTGTTTTGTTTCATGTTTGTATTTTGTAGCCAAGTTTTGTACCTCCACTGTGAGCGCTTTTTGTTTATCTTTTGTTAGTGATAGTATTAAATAAAAGATGTACACACACTCACGCCTGGCGCGTGCTAATCATCCTCTGCGTCGAAGAAACAACTTTAATCAAAGCCAAGTTATGACAGGATCTTGTTTTTTTAAACTTGAGCAAGTTCTTACTGTACAGTATTATATAGTAGATGTTGAATGCAGTTGCAATTCCAAGATGTTAGATGAAAGTTTATAAACTACTGTTTTGTGTTAACCAGGAAGTAGTTTTTGCCATTAAGTTAATTCAGCTTTTTGTTTTGATGAGTACTTCAAAGTGTTTGAACAGTGAGTAATGTTTTCATTAAACACCAGCTGTTTGTTTGTATAGTCTAGGTAGAGAACTGGACTACGTCCCAGTTGGAGGAGTTTAAGTATCTTTTTTTTAAGTATCTTTCCCTCACAAGTGAGTGAAAGATGGAGAAGGAAATTAGCCGGAGAATCGGACCAGCTGGGGCTGTATTGCAGTCTCTCTGCCGCACTGTTGTGACGAAACGAGAGCTGAGCCAGAAGGCAAAGCTCTCGGTCTACCGAGCTATCTACATTCCTATTCTCACCTATGGTCATGAAATGTGGGTCATGACCGAAAAAATAAGATCGTGGATACAAGCGGCCGAAATGAGTTTCCTCAGTAGGGTGGCTGGCATCTCCCTTAGAGATAGGGTGAGAAGTTCAGTCACCCCAGAGAGACTCGGAGTTGAGCCGCTGCTCCTTCGCTTGGAAAGGAACCAGCTTTGGTGGTTCGGTCATCTCGTCTGGATGCCTCACGAGTGTCTCCCTACGGAGGTCCTCGTTGCACGTTCCACTTGGAGGAGACCCTGCAGCCGGCCAAGGACCAGATGGGGAGATTATATCTCCTGTCTGGCCTGGGAATGCTTCGAGATTCCCCAGGAGGAAGTTGCTAATGTTGCTCTGGAGAGGGAAGTCTGGGGGTTTCTACTGGAGCTGTTGTCCCCGCGACCCGATTCCGGATAAGCGGTTGAAGATGGATGGATGGATCAGCTGTTTGAGTGTAACATGCATCTTATTTGTTACCAAATTTGGAGGTGTTGAAATCGCCATGTGAAATTGCTGATGCTAGTTAAAGTTAAAGTACCAATGATTGTCTCTCACACACACACTAGGTGTGATGAAATTACCCTCTGTATTTGGCCCATCCCCTTGTTCACCCCCTGGGAGGTGAGGGGAGCAGTGAGCAGCAGCGACCACCCTCCGGAATCCTTTTTGGTGATTTAACCCCCAATTCCAACTCTTGATGCTGAGTGCCAAGCAGAGAGGTAATGGGTCACATTTTTATTGTCTTTGGTATGACTACGGTTTGAACTCACGACCTATCGATCTCAGGGCGGACACTATAACCACAAGGCCACTGAGCAGACTAATCGGCAGCATGTTTACAGAAAATCCAATGTAAATTATCAATTGAGCTAACATTGTTTGGAAAAATGGAGCTTTACTGTTACATTACTTTTCAGTGCATTCTTCTTGCTTTGTTGGCATGGAAAATTGTAAGATTATCTTGAGGCAGTCCTGCTGAGTCCGCTCTGAGTGCTTGACTGCTCGTTTCTCGGCCAAGTGCTTGAGCCGGTGCGAAGTCTGCAACCGGACGTCACGTCATGCGCATCAACAGGTATTGAAATATGGCACCATTAGATATTGAACCAGTGAATCGACACCCAGTAGTACCAACAGACTTTGGTCGGTACCTATAGAAGTACCTAATAGTGATATAATGATATAATGCATTAAAAATGAAACTGGTTCAAACCACATTCATGCAATTATTTATTTTTTAATGCTTATACATGTTGTGAATTCAAAAGGCGTTTGTATTAATTATGTTCCTATGTGTTCTCATGCAGCGTTTGTTTTGGCGGTACGTGTATCTAAGGAGAAGTCTGGCATCAAGCATAACATCTATGACCTCTACGCCAGGACTGATCAACCAGTATTGCCACCTGGCCTGCTCAGAATCAATAAATAGATGGGAGGATGTTGCAGCTGACACCAAGGGCTGTTTGACTTGCACGGCGTGTCGCATGGCTGCTCTTGTGGCTCTGATCTCCATGCGAGTGCACATAATCACACATAATCTTACCTCTTCTTTCAATTGCTGTGATCCGCTCTGTTCCCCACCCCCCACCTCCTCACGCCGCTCCAAATTCCAATTTTTCTTTTTTCAACTCTTGCTCTGCCTGCTATCACTACATGAACATCTCCACCGAGGCTTCAAGTGCCCTCTTCATCTCTAATTCCAAATTTGCTCCTGTGTGCCAGGGAGGAAAAAAACCCTGCATTGAGATTGTATTTAGGCAAAGAAATAATAAGCCACGTGGGCGAGCAATGTCAGAAATATTCAAATATCAAACAAGCGTCCCCAGCGAGGCCGGCGTAAAATAAAAGGAAATATGGATAGCGGCATCTGCATTGCATCAAAGGCCAATGTGCTGAGATTCTCATTACACTCCCCCTCTTCCTTTCCATCCTATCACTTTCATCCCAAGTCCAACCACCTCCCCCAAAAACAGATTGAGGGACTGCAAAAATGACTTCCAAAAGGGAGCCACTTAAAAATCTGCAGTGGAGGAAAGAGACGACGAGCTCCGATGGGTGTAAAATAATTAAGGCCTGCGTGGCAGATAATGAGTTTCCGGCATCGGTGGCTGCACAGTATTCCCCTGTCTACCCCCCTGCTGCTGTCACTCACTAATGAAGTTGCTTTTTCCAATTACTGCTTCATTTATAAAGCTTTTCCTAACTGTTGCTGAGTTGCTTATTGTACCCGCTGTCAAATATCTGCATCACACGCATAAAAAAAAGCAACATTGGTCTAAAGTGTGTCCACTGAAAGTTTGGAAATGCTAAAATCGTTGAGGTTTGCTGAAAAATCTGCGGTATTTTTTCTTGATCGAGGCAAAATTAAGAAAAATATGAGCAGAAATAGAAAAAAGTTCCACTTTCTAATTACAAGCACTGGGAAAAGGTTTAACTATTTAAAACTACAGCACTCCTTTAACAGGGGCAGACTTGTTGCATTTGTGCTGCTAAGGTAACTGCTATGCAATGCTTGGATCAGTATACACATACTATACTAGTATACATTGCACAAATATGGCCAAAATAATTATCCATTTTTTTAAATCAATATTGCGCCAGCAAGGAGCCTGGACATATTGGGACCATGCATCTACCCGGAAGATCACCTGGACAGAACTTTGGAAGTCAGAACCAGCAAGACTCAAGTTCATGATCCAGTCAGTGTATGATGTTCTCCCAAGTCCATCTAATCTTCATTGCTGGTGGCTAGCAGAAAAACCTGATTTTCCATTGTGCAAGGCACAGGGTTCCCTGGAGCACATCCTGAGCTGCTGCCCTAAAGCCCTGGGAGAGGGGAGGTACACATGGCGCCACGACCAGGTGCTGAAGGCAGTAGCAGACACCATTGGCACTGAAATCCAGCAGAGCAAACACCAGCTCCCAGTCAGGCATAACATCTCCTTCGTCAAAGCAGGGGGGAAACCACAGGCAGGACGTTAGGCCCCAACCGGACTGCGAGCCACAGCCCATGACTGGCAGCTTCAGGTGGATCTCGGCAGAAAGCTGAAGTTTCCAGAGCGCATAGCTAGGACATCACTGAGGCCAGACCTGGTCTTAACTTCTGACTCAATGAAGCAAGTTGTGCTGCTGGAACTTACAGTCCCCTGGGAAGACCGGATGGAGGAGGCCCATGAGCGAAAGAAGGCCAAATACCTTGAGCTGGTCGAGGCGTGCAGAGAAAGCGGCTGAAGAGACCACTGTGAGCCTATAGAAGTGGGCTGCAGGGCCTGCATCAAGCATTCAGAAATATTAACGAGGCTGCTGAGAAAGCCTCAAGGTGGTTGTGGATCAAGAGGAGAGACGGATGGAGTAGTACGCTGCTTGGACACAAGCCGGGCACTACTAGGCAAGGGTGTCTAGAGATCAAAGACCCGAAACACCCAATGAACCTCGGTTCTTTACTGAAGATGTGTCCAAACTGCACCGCAAGGTGTTTATCAAATCTGAAATCACAATTATTTACTATGTTAGGTAATCTACTGTACTTGCAGTGGTGGGGTCACACATGTGGTGGTGGTGGAGCGAGATTGCACACAGTTTTGGATGCATCTAAATGTGGGCATTCCCTTTATTCAAAAGTGCAATATATTTATCTGTACAGTAATCCATCTATTTATAGCTGCGCCTTCATTTGTAAATGCAAACGCTCTGCACCTTATTGCTCTTCTATCCTGCACTACCACGAGCTAATGCAATGAAAAGTTGTTCTTATCCGTAGTGTAAAGATCAAATTTGAATGACAATAAAAAAGTCTAAGTCTAAGTTTATGCTCTGCTCTCAAGTGCCGATGCCTGGTGCCTCCAATGTAGTTCCATCTCTCTGCATGCTGTCCTACCTGCTTTGATGTCGATAAGACAAATACTGCTGCTTATAATTGTCCTCCACATTTTAGACGGGACGGTTTTGTCAACATGGACCAGTAAATCCAAAAATGTTGGATTAGCTACTAATCCGACGAAAACAATGGCGCCATTGCGACATACCAAGTTGGTTTGATGAAGGTATTATTTTCATGTAATTGTGGCATGCCCTCAATAACACCAATGTGTTATATGCAGTGACATTAAAAAGCCAAAACGTCAAGCAAATTTAAGGTCAAAACTCAAATGACCGTATTTTCCAAGCTATAAGGCGCACCTAAAACTTCATATTTTCTCAAAAGCTGACAGTGCGCCTTATAATCCGGTGCACCTTAAATATGGACCAATATTGAGCCACAACAGGTCTCGCAACTACGGTAAGCAGCCGCCGACTTCATTTTCCTTCTTCTTCTTCTACGGTGAGCAGCCGCCGACTTCATTTTCCCCCGGAGAAAAAGAACCATGTTTCTTCTACGGTAAGAAGCTGCCAACTTCATTTTCCCCCGGAGAAAAAGAAGCGCTGCTGTTCTTCTACGGTAAGCAGACGCCAACTTCATTTTCCCTCGAAGAAGAAGAAGCGCGCGGTGCATGCTGGGATAAATGACTGCGGGAGGCGTGCCGTTTCTATGTTTTTATGCAAAGACCCCAACATGGCTCCTATTAAGAGACACGCTTACAACGCAAAGTTTAAACTCAAGGCGATCAGTCACGGAGTAGAACATGGGAATAGAGCAACAGAAGAGAGAAGAAAATTTAACTTTAACAGCAGCGACGTTGACTCGTTTAATGACGACTTCGTCGAGGCATGCTGGATGCCGTATTCACCCAACTGTTTAATTTGGCCACTGAAGAAAAATTCAAGGGATTTGTGGATGAGGAATAACTTAATGAAGTGTTTATTTTGTGTGTTGTGTTGTGTGACATTATCGTTTGAGCAACGTTGAGTTTTTCTTAACTGTCTATGAGACGTCAAGGCTTGGTTAGCCCAGAATTTTTTAATAATGGATGAGGGAAAAACGGAAATTTTAGTTTTTGGTCCGGGCCTCACTGACTTGGGACCATTGCAAAATGATGTGCGTCCCAAAGTCACCAGCCTTGGCGTCACTATAGACAGCGATTTTAAACTAGACAAACAAGTCAATGGCGTTTTAAAATCGTGTTTTTATCACCTTCGTCTTTTAGTAAAGGTTAAACCGTTTTTATCTTTTAACCTTTTTGAACAAGTCGTGCATGCTTTTATTTCAAGTCGCCTGGACTACTGCAATGCACTTTATGCTGGCATTAGCCAAAAAGCTCTCTCCTGGTTGCAGTTAGTCCAGACCGCGGCAGCACGACTTTTAACAGGGGCCAGGAAACGCCAGCATATAACCCCAATTCTTCAGAGTTTGCACTGGCTCCCTGTTCATTTTAGAATTGATTTTAAAACATTTCTGTTTGTTTTTAAATCTTTACAAGGACTGGCACCTCAATATATCTCGGACCTTATCCAAATTTACATTCCTGCGCGCGCTCTGAGGTCCGAGAGTCAGTTCCAGCTCGTGGTGCCCAAGACCAGACTTAAGACCAGGGGAGACAGGGCCTTCTCTGTGGTCGGCCCTAAGCTCTGGAACACTCTGCCCCTCCATGTTCAAACTGCTTCCACAATGGAGTGTTTTAAGTTTCGTCTTAAGACCCACTTTTACTCTTTGGCTTTTAACACTACGTGAGTTGTGTGGTCCTCTGTCCTCTGTTGTCCTCTGTGTTTTTTATACACTTTGATTTCTATTTTACTGTTTTAATTGATTTTACCCTTTAAAATTGTTTTAAATCATATTTGTTTTTATATTGTTTTTTTTATATATTGGTTTTATATTTATTTATTTTTTGTTTTTATTCAGTCATTGGTGGAGCATAATATTGTTTTTTTTAATATTGTTTTTAACATGGCTGTGCAGCACTTTGGAAACATTATTGTTGTTTAAATGTGCTATATAAATAAAGTGGATTGGATTGGATTATTGATATATTATTGCTTTGCACTATTTCCAGTGTTACTATATTGTGATTGCACTAACGTTTGATTTACCGTAACAGTATCAGACTGTTTTTTACGTGTTTATTGAATCGGGGAAAATAATAAAACAGCTGTTTATCCATTTTGGGAGTGAACGGAGTTGTCAGAACGCTGGTTTGTAATCTATTTATAAAGTTTGACTGACCTATCTGACTGTTTTGTTGACATTCCCTTAAGCGCGGCTCCATCTAATGAATGCATAACGTAACCCCAGCCTCTACTATAGCATATATTCTATGTGCCTTATAATGCGGTGCACTTTATATATGAACAAAGTTTTTAAAAAGGTCATTCATTGAAGGTGCGCCTTATAATCCGGTGCGCCTTATAGTGCGGAAAATACGGTAGTCAACTTTAGAAAGCAATTAGATAAAGTATACGTGGAGAGATGTTGAAAATAAGTCAACAGTACATACCACGCGTCAAGGTTTTTGTGTGTATGTATGTGGAGTAAAACTCTGGAACAAAATGGACTTACAACACAAGCAATGCCAAACTATAAATCAATTTAAACTATTATACAAACATCAGGTGTGGTTCACATAGAGAGATGAAGGTCTTTAATTTGACCTGCTGTTGTCTCAAAGTGTTGACATGTGCTTAAAGTTTCCTTACCATTATGGCTATGTTGTCAATTACCTTTGTTGGTATTTTGTCGATTACCAATATTGGTATGTTCATCCTTCCTACATTGTTGATACAAATTATTGTTGCAGTGTAATAATTATTGTTATCTGTGGTAATGCCACCATGATACAACAATTGTATTATAATACTTGAACAAAGACACAGTGAAACTCAATGAATAAATTACTGATTTGAGAACTGGGGGTGAAATTAAATAAGTAATCTTTTTCCCCACTTCCTTTCAGGCCAAATTGGACCATCCATCATGCTTACATACTGTACATTATCTTTTGCATTATATTAATTTATATTATTATGTGTTGTCTACCTAGTACTTTTTTTATGTCATTGCCTGAAGTAAATGTATAAATAAAATGAATGAAATGAAAACTCACTGAACAAAAACAGCTTTATTTATACTTACGCAGTAGCATAAATAAGTTCAGTGTCGCATTAAAGGCCTACTGAAACCCACAACTACCGACCACACAGTCTGATAGTTTATATATCAATGATGAAATATTAACATTGCAACACATGCCAATACGGCCTTTTTAGTTTACTAAATTGCAATTTTAAATCTCCTGCGAGTTTCTTGTTGAAAACGTCGCGGAATGATGACGCGTGCGCGTGACGTCAAGGACTGTCAGGAAATATTAGGGCTGCACCACTAGCGGCTAAAAGTCGTCTGTTTTAATCGCATAATTACACAATATTCTGGACTCTGTGTTGCTGAATATTTTGCAATTTGTTCATTTAATAACGGACACTATAAAGAACAATGCCGTTGGTGGAAAGCGGTGGATTGCAGCTGTCTTTAGCACCGAGACACAGCCGGTGTTTCTTTGTTTGTTGTGAAGCAGAGCGGTCAAGCGAACATGTTTTCTCTACGTCAACCAGCATGTTTTGGATGGGAAAATTGTGATATATATTTTACCGAAGACATCATTGGATTATTCGTCGTCCTGCAGCAGCTGTCAAAAAAGGCAGCTGTGAGCTTGGCTCCTCGGCTTCTCTCTGAGACACTGTGTGTTCACTGCAGCCATCCGACCTCGAGGTATGTCTTTACAATCTTTACAATCTCACTAAAACACTATTAAAACAATCAGCAGATAAGGGATCTTCCAGAATTATCCTAGTAAATGTGTCTAATTACATCTGAACCGCTCACACTGCCGCCGTCCGGAGCCGTCGCTTTTTTGTTTTTTTTCCTAGTCCTTCACCATCAATATCCTAATTCAACTCGTGACGTCACGCGCACATACTTCCGGTAAAGGTAGGGCTTTTTTATTAGCGACCAAAAGTTGCGAACTTAATCGTCGATGTTCTCTACTAAATCCTTTCGGCAAGAATATGGCAATATCGCGAAATGATCAAGTATGACATAGAATGGACCTGCTATTCCCGTTTAAATAAGAAAATATCATTTCAGTAGGCCTTTAACAGCAACTAAAAAGGTTTAATTTTTGATTTTCATTTTGATACAAGACTCACTCATGTAGACCTTGTACATTCAGAGAGAAACATCTGATTTATTTGGATAGATCCTTTTTTTTTCTAGCAAGTCATAGAGTGTACTAGGTTACAGTGTTCAGACCAATCATTAAATTTGTTGCTATTTTTTTCTCCAAGGTTTTCTCTCTTGATCAAGGCAAAATAGGATACAATAGGCAAATAGGAGCTGAAATAGTGGGCAGTTCCAGTATCAAACAACCTTATGAATACATTTGGAAAACATTTAAAGAGTTCTGCACAATACAGCCCTCCTTAAATTAATGAAGTTTGCCCATAATGCAAATGTACAGAATCCCAACAAGCAGATTGTTGCGTCTTTTACAGACAATAATTCCACTAAATGTCCAAATGCCCCCCGTGACTCACTGACCAAATATAGACGGCGTCACATCACGTCCGATTACGCTTGTTGATTTGACAGTCTGATGACACGTGTATTCAGTTCACATTTTACTCCTCGGAGTGGTTTACAAGAGTGACACCGTGATTGCATACCATTCAAGATTTAGTCGAGCGGAGAGATTTAAATATAAATAAATAAATATATAATTGTATGATGGTTAATCTTGCAGTGATATAAGATTATGATAATTACGGTGGCAAGATAACAACATCAGAGGGGATCGGCTTTTCTAAACGCCACGTTAAATTAGCCAGTGGCCACTCTCGGATCACATTTTAACACAACTTCTGCGTCTGCATACAAATTACTTTAATCAGCGGCCTTGTTTGCATTTTGTGGAGTTACTTAAAAATAAAATGCATTTTTGTGCTAGTCCTACTGCTGTACTGTGGCAAAAATACGACCGAATAAGCAGCTATGTTTTGCATATAATATGGTGATTAATGTATTGTACGGAAATGGTAAAATATAGATGAGAGCTGCTCCCATGAGGTTTGCATATCACAGAACTTACAACTGCTCAATTATTAAATATGTCATTAACATATTACGCTCACATTCATATTTTAGATATGTAACACAAATAGGGCTATTTAGGTCATATTTGTAAATATTATCCACGTGTTGCTACAGCCAGAACATCTCTTGATTGTAGTGCTGCTGCATTGCCCCTTCCGGCTATCGATACACAATCAATCATATATACTTGTGATTGTGTCAGTCAGGGGAAGCTAATAATCTGCTCAATACTCTTGCAACGTGCCGACAATACGTAGCAGTTGCACTGGATGGTAAAATCAATGGCATCCAGGTGTAGAATGCAACACAATTCACACGTTGTGTGTATTCACGCAGTCCGCCGAGAGCCATTTGTAAACAGACCTAGAAAAGGTTTTGTTTCCTCCTTGGAGAAATCTAAGTCCTGGGTCAGCGGTGAACAATAAATCAAAACACAAAACACTTTCTCTTCACAACTAAAAAGCATATATATTAGCATGAAACAGCATTTTGTAATCTGCAGGTTGTATTGCTAATTGATTATGCCAGTGGTCCCCAAATCTGTCCTGTCCAGTCGTTCAGACACAGCATATTGTTGATGGAGATGCTTATATCTGCTCTCCAGATTTACTTCACAAAAGAAACGTGTGGTAAACTTCCCCTCTTGCCTTGATTGTATCTGACTTTATGACATGTTTGGATTAATTTTGTGCTTGGTGCAGGAGGGGGCATAATGAAGATAAAAAAAGAAAGGGGGATATTGTTAATACAAGAAAACAACAAATTGACTGTTTTTTTTAAGTTTCTTGCATTTATCAATTTTTATGGCAATTGTGATTTCTTCCTCACCAAGCTTTTTGCCTATGGTCTGGTAGTTTATCACAGTCTTGCTGACATGTTCCTTGTGTTGGTCGTCATGGAATCAATATTTTTTTCCCCCTCAATCGAATACGTATTGATTTATAACCTAGTCTGTTTTTTGGGGGGTTTTTTACATATCGTAATGGCTTTGTTACAATGCACCTACACATGGGCTATTCAACTGTCTTGTTTTGGGGGGCACATTTCCAGAAAACTAAAGACCAAACAAAAACATGGCTCTCCAAGTACCACAATAATGACTAAGACTAAAATACAGTAGCGTGGTAGGCCTAGGTCGTCATTAAAAACAAGGCAGAGGTTTTATGTAATATTTTTGGTCACTGTAACATTACACACATTGAACAATAACACTTTGTTTAAACAAAAGAAAATAAAACACTGTACTTTAATAAAGTAATTATTTGGAGTATCACTAGATGGAGCCCGCGTACCATTAGTGGTGCAAGTACCACAGTTAAAGAATCACTGCCCTAATTAAAAAAAAAAAAAAAACCATCCAAAGGAAGCATTCAAAATAATCCAATAAATCCAAACTCACGGCTTTGTGCATGTAAATAAGCAGTGTCATATAATTAATGCAATTGCAACCACGTAGAAAAATAAAATACATTGTGTCATGTTAATGAGATACATGTGATGAGACTAATACATGTATTTAATCTCATACAATTAAGGGATTGGGTTGGGTTTAAACAGCTAAACAAAGTCAAACCCAAAGTAAATATATCACTGGGAACCAACATAGATACAGTGATAATATTTCAACATCAATGGCTTTAATCAAAATATCAGAGGAAATTACCATAACCAAAGCAGCAGAGGGTAAACAGTGTGTAGCAGCAGTGTTTATGGATGTAATTAAATCATTTAACACAATTGCTCACATTATTTTTATCAAAAAACGGTATGGCATCAGAGGGTTGATCTTAAACTGGATTAGAAGCTACTTAACCAACAGGAAGCATTATGTGACGCTCAGTGAACACAAATCTACAACGCTAAATATAATATAAGTCCCCCATTGACAGGAAGTGACGCATACCGCAGAAATCAATACTAGGACCAACGTTGTTCAATCTTTATATAAATGGCATTGATAAACATTTTAAATTAGGATTACTCATGGAGGATACAACAGCGTTTTGTTCACGAGAGAAGACACAGAATCTGTTGGAAATAACTTAAACAAATAAATTACAGAGATGGTTTGACTAAAACAAACTATCCTTAAACCTCAGTAAAACTAAAATAATGGTATTCGCTAACAGAAGAAAATAAAGTCAAACACAAATACAAATAGATGGAATATAAATTGAAAGAGCAAATGAAATGAAATTTCTAGGTCAAGGGTCGGCAACCTTTACCACTCAAAGAGACATTTTGACCCGTTTCACAAAATAAAGAAAACTATGGGAGCCACAAGACTTTTTTGAAATATAAAATGAAATAACACAGCGTACAAAGTTTTTTTTGCTTTGTGCTACTGTATGTATTAACCAGGGGTCTCAGACACGCGACCCGCACCTTAATATGAAAATGTAATATTAGTGCGGCCAGCGAGTTTTATTTGAATGCCGCTTGACAACATCACAATTGCCAACCATCTCAATTTTTCCAGGAGACTATCGAGTTTCAGAGGAACCATTCCCTCGACTCTGCTGGTTTTCACCCCAACAACAATAATAAGGGAGTGCTACTGTATGATGACTATGCGTTTAGCGCCCTCTACAACCGTAACAAACAGCTTGCCAGCCCATTCACATGTTGTATGAGACTTCTGCAGACACACATAAGCGACTGCAAGGCATACTTGCTACACAGCCATACAGGTTACACTGAGGGCTGTGATATAAATAACTTTAGCACTCTTACTAATATGCGCCACACTGTGAACCCACACCAAACAAGAATGACAAACACATTTTGGAAGAACATCCGCATAAACACAACAGAACAAATACCCAGAATCCCATGTATCCCGAACTCTTCCGGGCTCCATTATACACCCCCCCCACTACCACCAAACTCCGCCCCCCCAACCCCGCCCACCTTAACCGACGAATGGATGGGGGGGGAGGTGTATAATGTAGCCCGGTGGAGTTAAGGATGCATGGGATTCTGGGTATTTGTTCTGTTGTGTTACAGTGCAGATGTTCTCCCAAAATGTGTTTGTCTTCCTTGTTTGGTGAGGGTTCACAATGTGGGCATATTAGTAAGAGTGTTAAAGTTGTTTATATCACAACCCTCAGTGTAACCTGTATGGCTGTTGAACAAGTAAGCCTTGCAGTTGCTTGTGCGTTGAGTCAGCAGCCGCACACTAGATGTGGCCGGCCCGCACTCAGATAGCATAGTATTAAAGCGGGCGCGATGACATGGCGAGAGGACGTTTAAGGCATTGCCATCACAGCAAGCCTTCACTATTGTTGTCCAGGTGAAAATCTGAGAAAGTTATCCTGGGGAAGTGTCTGGGAGAGGCACTGAAATCCGGAAAACCTCCCGGAAAAATGGGGGGGTCGGCAAGTATGCAGCTGAGCCACATCAGAGTGATCCAAAAGCTGCATGCGGCTCCGGAGCCGCGGGTTGCCAACCCCAGTTCTAGGTGTAATAATAAATGATAAAATGAACTGGAAATCTCATATAAAAAAATACAACATAAGGTGGCAAAAAAATGCATTAATAATGAATAAAGCTAAATATGTACTCGACCAATAAGGACTTCATATTCTCTACTGCTTGCTAATGTTACCATATCTGAGTTATTGTGCAGAAATATGGTGAAATAACCACAAAAGTACACTGTGTTACATAAAAGATCAGTTAGAATAATACATAATGTTGGATATATCAAACATACAAACATTTTATTTATTGAATAAAAAATAATGCAATTCCATGATATAGTGAATTTGCAAACAGCTAAAATTATACACTGAGCAAACTATAACCTGCTACCCAAGAACGTACAACAATTATTCTAAAAAAAAACCCAGGAGAAATACAACCTTAGAAAAAAGAAAAGCAATTTAAAACATGTATGCATGTACAACACTTGAAACCTTTAGTGTATCAGTATGTGGAAGTAAATTATGGCATTGATTAAGAAAATAAATCAAACAGTGTACTGATATGATTCAAATTTAAGAATCTGTTCAAACTCAGTGTACAAAGAAGAAAAAATATTATTAACATTGTGAACTTATTGATAATCTTATTTATCTTGCCATATGCAAGTTTATTATTATTATTATTATTATTATTATTATTATTATTATTATTATTGTTATTATTATTATTATTATAATTATTATCATAATTATTATTATTTGTTTAAATGTAATTATTTATGGAGTATATTGTGAATAAATGGAGAACAGGAAGTCAATCAATCAATCAATGTTTACTTATATAGCCCTAAATCACTAGTGTCTCAAAGGGCTGCACAAACCACCACAACATCCTCGGTAGGCCCACATAAGGGCAAGGAAAACTCACACCCAGTGGGACATCGGTGACAATAATGACCCAGTGGGACGTCGGTGACAATGATGACTATGAGAACCTTAGAGAGGAGGAAAGCAATGGATGTCGAGCGGGTCTAACATGATACTGTGAAAGTTCAATCCACAATGGATCCAACACAGTCGCGAGAGTCCAGTCCAAAACGGATCCAACACAGCAGCGAGAGTCCCGTTCACAGCGGAGCCAGCAGGAAACCATCCCAAGCGGAGGCGGATCAGCATCGCAGAGATGTCCCCAGCCGATACACAGGCAAGCAGTACATGGCCACCGGATCGGACCGGACCCCCTCCACAAGGGAGAGTGGGACATAGAAGAAAAAGAAAAGAAACGGCAGATCAACTGGTCTAAAAAGGGAGTCTATTTAAAGGCTAGAGTATACAAATGAGTTTTAAGGTGAGACTTAAATGCTTCTACTGAGGTGGCATCTCGAACTGTTACCGGGAGGGCATTCCAGAGTACTGGAGCCCGAACGGAAAACGCTCTATAGCCCGCAGACTTTTTTTGGGCTTTGGGAATCACTAACAAGCCGGAGTCCTTTGAACGCAGATTTCTTGCCGGGACATATGGTGCAATACAATCGGCAAGATAGGATGGAGCTAGACCGTGTAGTATTTTATACGTAAGTAGTAAAACCTTAAAGTCACATCTTAAGTGCACAGGAAGCCAGTGCAGGTGAGCCAGTACAGGCGTAATGTGATCAAACTTTCTTGTTCTTGTCAAAAGTCTAGTGTTAGCAATTGCTGTGTAATGGAAAAGGGGTAAGATTAAATAAACTCTGTTTCTTCTTACTCCTTTTTGAACATGTTGAAAAGAGAAACTGGAATTTGTGATGTATCAAGTTGTAACTGTATGCATTTTCCAAATAAACTAAAACTGTGTTCGAACTTTTTTTAGCAAAGCCAGGCTTTTGAAATCCAACATTCTGAATTGTGCGCTACTGACACAGGAATGGACGTTGGGGGATTGTGTGGGGCCAGTGTTCTGAAAATTACTTTGAAAAAGTAGTTAATTATAGTTGCTCGTTACTTTGCCAAAAAATTAATTGAATTGCAAACTGAGTTACTCTTTAAAAATGTAATTATTTACCAGGGAAAGTAATGTATACAATACTTAAAAAAACAAAAAACTTAAAATATATGCCATCTATTAAACATCTATCAAATGCATAAGTGAACAGTGTGCGGAGTTTGTGCTTTTAAAAGGCGGGGGCCTATTGCCGAGTGACGTGTGATGTCATAGAGCAGGGGTCACCAACGCGGTGCCCACAGGCACCAGGTAGCCCGTAAGGACCAGATGAGGAGCCCGCTGGCCTGTTCTAAAAATAGCTCAAATAGCAGCACTTACCATTGAGCTGCCTCTGTGTTTTACATTTTATTTATTTACTAGCATGCTGGTCTCGCTTTTCTCGACATTTTTAATTCTAAGAGAGACAAAACTCAAATAGAATTAGAAAATCCAAGAAAATATTTTAAAGACTTGGTCTTCAATTGTTTGAATAAATTATTATTTTTTTTACTTTGCTTCTTATAACTTTCAGAAAGACAATATTAGAGAAAAAATACAATCTTAAAAATGATTTTAGGATTTTTAAACACATATACTTTTTTACCTTTTAAATTCCTACCTCTTCTTTCCTGACAATTTAAATCAATGTTCAAGTATTTTTATTTTTTTTACTGTAAAGAATAATAATTACATTTCAATTTAATTCTTCATTTTAGCTTCTGTTTTTTCGACAAAGAATATTTGTGAAATATTTCTTCAAATTTATTATGATTAAAATTCAAAAAAAATATTCTGGCAAAACTGGAAAATCTTTAGAATCAAATTTAAATCTTATTTCAAAGTCTTTTGAATTTCTTTTAAAAATTTTGTTCTGGAAAATCTAGAGGAAATAATGATTTGTCTTTGTTAGAAATATAGCTTGGTCCAATTTGTTACATATTCTAACAAAGTGCAAATTAGATTTTAACCTATTTAAAACATGTCATCAAAATTCTAAAATTAATCTTAATCAGGAAACATTACTAATGATGTTCCATAAATTATTTTTTTTAATTTTTTCAAAAAGAATCAAAATAGCTAGTTTTTCTCTTCATTTTTTTCGGTTGAATTTTGAATTTTAAAGAGTCGAAAAAAAAACATTTTCATTTTTTTCTGTTTTCTCTTTTAAACCCTTCAATTAAGTGTTTTTTTCATTATATAGTCGGCGCAATGACAGACAGAAATACCCACTTTTTTATATACATAGAGATGTATTTATTAAAGGTAAATTGAGCAAATTGGCTATTTCTGGCAATTTATTTAAGTGTGTATCAAACTGTTAGCCCTTCGCATTAATCAGTACCCAAGAAGTAGCTCTTGGTTTCAAAAAGGTTGGTGACCCCTGTCATAGAGGGTTTCAAGGAGCTGTGTTTTTTAGCTTTAGGAGTTAGCAGTGCATATTGTCAGCTCTTTTGAATCTTTTCACCTGAATGTGTTACCTTTGCTCAATTAAAATATTACATGTGCTTCGATGGCTGTCATATCAAACGGGTTATATTTTGTATAGCAAGTTTTTCACTTTAACCATTGATTTGTTGTTCAATGTTCCCATTGTGTAGGTGTGCGCATGTTGTTGTCTGCTGTGTCACAGTGTGATGGCGCTTCTACTAGTAAAAATATATTTCCTGCATTGAACTTGCTGCACTCATGACGCTGTCTTGTTGTTGATATAAAACCACATCAAAAGTAGCGTGCCAAATGTTGTAACGGACCTAAAAGTAATTGATTCGATTACTCGTTACTAGAAAAATCAATGCCGTTATTATATCACCCCATTATTACAAACACTGTGTGGGGCCCCACTAAAAAAAAAGGAGGGGTAACACTGATACACTCAAATTAGGATAGAAGGCTGTAAATATTGACCTGGATTTCACAGCATTTAACAATATTATTTCACATAAAATATTGTAATCAAAATGTAAGAAAAAACTGTAACAATTACAATACCCTTATATTTCACAGCATTTAACTTCACAGTAAATTACTTTAAATGTTAGAGTGAAAGTAATGTACTGTAGATTTCCAATTAAGATTTTTACAGTGTTTCTGCAATGATTTGTGTTGAGTGTTGTATCCTTGAGCATAACACATATGCATGACTGTACACATAAGCACGAATGCATCACTAATGCATATCTATTAGGGAAGTGCAGGCATGTTCAATTCACTGTGCATGTGCATGTTTCCCCCAGCACCCGTGCCTTGCGGAGCCCACCAGCTGTGGGCATGGCGATGGAAGCGAAAGACTTGTCTTCAATGTTTACAACACAAAGACAACTGAATTGTTGCACTCTCTTGATGCCTAACACCCGCAGACAAAGCTCTTTAGCCCTTCTGTTTAATGAAAAGTTAAAGTCATGTCTCTTTGCCTAAATAATTCCTACTTGTGGTTTCAAGCTATGCTATGGATGGTGTAATTAAAAGCAAACGCCCTCAGGCTAAAAGCCAGTTGAGGTAGAGGTGACGTGAATAATTCAGCTCGCGGCTCAGTGGGTCGACTCTGTCACAGTCAGAATTAAAGGCAGCACTTTTGTGTTTGGGTAAATAATTAGGAATCTCAATCAGTGGCGGACAAGGCTTGGGTTTGGGCAGCTGCACCAAAGGTAAATGAATAAAAAGATATAAATAAATGAATTAATTATTTAAGTAAAAGTCCACAGGCAGTGGTAAAAGATGCTTTGTAACTGTGGTGTGTTTCTTTTCCATTTTTTTAAACTTTTTTGACAGGTTTATGTGCACATACAGCAAACAGAAGATTTACTCGTATTGGTGTTGGCCCTGCGATGAGGTGGCGACTTGTCCAGGGTGTACCCTGCCTTCCGCCCGATTGTAGCGGAGATAGGCGCCAGCGCCCCCCGCGACCCCAAAAGGGAATGAGCGGTAGAAAATGGATGGATGGATGGAAACCAATATGACTGATTATGTTGACACTCCTCTGACTGCATTAGTCACGTCGACATAAGCAGTTGTCCACATAACCCAAACCAAAGAAAAGCCATTACTTCCACATTTACTTGTGACTTAGGCCAGAGACATGCAATTTTAAATCAGTTTTCAACCTACATTTCCTAAATATTTTTTTAATTATATTTTTTACTAAACGGTAATTTTATTGTGTGTCTTGACTACACCGACAATAAAGATTTCCATGATGCGCACATCTTCCGGTATAGCTGAGAATCTGAGAAGAATACATATCTTATTAGATATTTATTTTAACCTAAACAGGAAGTCGTTGGGTGGACATTTGACTGTTGTGTAACAAGACATACGTTATGTTTCTTTTTCCTGTAAATATTCTTATTATCATTGTCAATTTGCCCTGCTTAGTAAAGATGAATAAGTTGACAATACTACAAAACGTTGACATTGAAGGAGCAATTTTTCTTATTATTTATCTTTTTGAGTCTCAAGTTGTATACCGACAAAAGTGGTTGATCATTATGGAATTTTTTTATTTATGTATTTTTTTGATGAATAGAGAGACAAGATGTCAACATCAATGTGACCAACATAAAGGGGAACTGCAGTTTTTTGGATTTTTGCCTATCGTTCACAATCATTATGAGACATGAGGATGCTTTGCTTTCTATATATTAAAAATAATTGCGATCTGCTTACAATGATGCCTATAAGAGTTGGGCAGTTCCGCCTACAAAGCCCTTAAAACATCTAAACAGAATACATTTTATATACATGCTGTTAGTATATATGTAATGTAGTAAGGGGAACATTTACAATAACATTTAATATTTACGTATTTTGCTCCTTTTAAGCATATGCGGCACATTTATTTCAAAACCGCATCACGTTTGCTTTTATTTTTTTTCACCACGGATTAATACTCACTGCAGACTTTATGAGCGCAAACAAACATAATAAAACCATTTACTGTACAAGGTCTGCTGTCATTAGGATGCTGACTGCTAGGATGTTCATGTCTGTGTTTTTTATACACTTTGATATCTATTTTACTGTTTTATTGATTTTACCCTTTAAAATTGTTTTTAATCATATTTGTTTTTGTATAGGGTTTTTTTATATTGGTTTTATATTTATTTATTTTTTGTTTTTATTCAGTCATTGGTGGAGCATAATATTGTTTTTTTAATATTGTTTTTAACATTGCTGTGCAGCACTTTGGAAAAGTTATTGTTGTTTAAATGTGCTATATAAATAAAGTGGATTGGATTGGATTGGAAGTATGTCTTATAAAGAAACCTCACAAAGAAACGGAGTTGGAGGGTCGGGGGAAAAAGCGCTTTTCATGTCCTCCTCACCAGTTTCGGGTCTTAAATGGCTGTCAAATTGTACCAAATTGTCGGAATACCTACTCAGACTTCTTCTGTCCAAGTGGGATGCATGATTAATGATCTACAATAAATTTACAGGGAGCAACAAAGCGAGGAAGCAACAGACTACTCGATGACGTAAACATAGGGAAACATGGGAGTAATCATGACCCCGCTATAGTTTGTCTGCGTTGGTGTTTATAATAACAATATCACTAAAACTTGGTTAATATTTAAGTCATGAAATGTAAATGGAGTATTGTTGGTGCATTTTGAATGGTTATTTTTTGGATTTTATGGGCGAAATAGTGGAGCTCTTATTGGCTCCGCTGTAAGCTAAGGTGGCCAATTACGCCCATTGACGGGCAATTTTGTATGGCAGAGGCAGCCATTTAGCCTGCCTTCAGCCCCTCCTTTAGCAGGCTGGCGACCCTACCAGCCCCGCCTGGGGGAGAGGGATTCAGCGCACGGGCGACCTCCGGCCCACTCATTTATGGAATCATAATCCAAGGAGCGGTGGGCAGGGCTGACTAACTTCTAATTGGTGCTCTTTCTTATGTATGAGGTTGACTTAAAAATGGAGCGAAGGCGCTGAGGGGAAATCAAGGCACTTCACCAGGCCTGTCACTCAAGTCAAATTGCTTAGGACTGAATTCATTTCCATCCTTAAACAGGCAGGGGTCATCAGCGTGCAGTCCCGCACATTTCACTAACAAACGCTCTCAAGAAAGATGCACACGGATGATGGAAGTAAAAGGCCTAAGGACAAATATCATCAGAAAGGGCCAAAAGTCTTTGAATGCTGCAACCCCTAATTACAGGAGTACATGCAAACTATAAAATCATCCTACTTCTAGAGAGAAAAAAGTAGCAGCATGGGAAAGGTCAAGCCAGGTCATTTTATTTAAGATGCAAGCCAATGAATACTTCATGTGCAATTATGTACTGATGCATTTGCACTTGCACTGCAACTTTTGGCCACCAGATGATGATTGCTAATGGAATGACCAAAGAAAATATTAACTTCTTATCATGGTTTCAGTTTTGATCATCAAACGCTGAAGACTTTGTCAGGGTGTTGACAGAATCATATCATGTACATTTCCCAATTTCCCATAAGATCACAATGCGCCTTCATGGTTCCAACAAGATTATTCCAAATGTCCTCAAAACCCTGTCAGGCTGACACAGACACTTGGTAAACAATATGATGCAAAACTACAAACCGGGTTCACCTCATATGGGAGGGGCAGAAGTACAGGCAGAATGTCAGTCTCAATCAAGCCTGAATGACAGCCTTCGTTGTACTGAAAGCCAAGAGCGGCAAGTTTAATTCCTTCACTCAATGCTGGTTGGAAGAAACACTATAAACATATTGCTTGAACACAGATTCCTTATCATTTATTTTTTTTGTACTGTGTTATATACTGTTATTTTCCGCTTTGCTACAGGCCAAATGGAGTATAGACACTGAATGATGTGTCAAGTGGCACTCAAGAGCCAGTAGCAATTATTTACTTGACGGTGGAAGCTTCAAGCCAGACATTGCTTAGTAGGGAATCTTTAAAGGAAACACCTAGTGAAAAATAATATGATTGAAGGTTTTTGTACAGCGAGAGACGTCATACAGTCATGTAAAAACAACAAAAACGCCACAGGGTGGAATAATAACGTTATATATATATATATATATATATATATATATATATATATATATATATATATATATATGTATATATATATATATATATATATATATATATATATATATATATTAGGGCTGGGCAACGATTAAAATTTTTAATCGAAGTTAATCGCACTATTTCTCCGATTAATCGCGATTAACTGCATTGTATACGCAAAGCCCAATAATGAATTCAAAAGTAGTGTGTAGTGCACCTTTATTGGAATATTCTCCCACATGAACAAAAGCGCCAAAACATTTGTTGTGCAAACACAATTTAAATCAGTCCTTGTTAAACAGTAGCAGTTAAATAGCATATTTTATGAAAATCAACTCCAAAAATGTAAATACAAACATTTAAGCTTATTGCCACTGCCAAGGTATTCAAGTTATCCTGTTTGTTATGGAAATTAAATATAATCTACATACACATCTCTGAGCCACAATCATAACATCTGAACAGGCAATTTCTGAGGTAACAGCAGAAACATTTTTTTTTATCAGGGTCTTATGTTTAAAAAACCTATATTATAGGTAGTAGGCTGTTTTAGGGAATTTTTGTTTCAAATTATCCGTAGTAGCAATATTAATAATGTTGTGTTTATTCTGCATAGTGCACTTAAAATAATTATGACCATATCCAGGAATTGATATGATGGGAATTTTCCGATTGTTTGCTTGGTGCTTTGATAAACTGAACGCATCATATACATGGTACTATTTGTGATATTATGAGCCAGGGAAAAAAAGAACTACCCTACCCAGCATGCAACAGGAGTGATGAGCATGCGCGGTAGCCCGGTATAGGTTGTGTCGCCATGACGGCATCTTGTATGTTGTGATATGCACGCTCTGAAAGCAAACGTTAAGAACTCAGCCAACACTCCTCGTCTGCATTATTCATAAATAGACAGACAACACAAATACACCGCTGCTTCACAAGCCGCTGGATGTAGCCGGCAAAGTATTCCCATGCTAGCTAGCCGGTCTAGCAAGCACGCGTCATTCAGTCCAAAACGGCCCGATCCATCCACATTCAGAATTGTCTGGCGGTCGTAAGTGATCCCGGAGTGACCACGCTGTAAGCCAGCCATGAAGTTTGCAGAATTGTCCGGTATTTTTGCCAAATGTTCCATCTTTACCAAGAGCCCCTCGACGCCGAAGTACATCCGGGAAATGCCATCTTGTTAAGAAAAGGCGTTAACAAAATAAAAGCATGTAAACAACAAACGCAAATGTGCGATAAAATAATTGTCGACGTTAATAGATTGATGAGTTAACGCGTAATTAACGCATTAATTTGCCCACCCCTAATATATATATATATATATATCCATCCATCCATCCATCTCCTACAGCTTATCCACTTATTTCCTTTGGGGTCGCTGGTGCCAATCTCAGCTACAATCGGGCATGTCATACACAAAGTAGTTCAAAGTGCTTTATATGATTAAAAGTTCAATGATTATAAGCCCATTTAAAAAAAAAAAAAAACTCAAATTATAGCATTGATACAATGGTTTTATCATGTTAAAAAGAGCACACTTGTTAGCATGAGGAAAAAGAAGAGGTTTTAGCTTCTATTTTTAAACATTTACATTCACTCGACTTCTGTTGGCAGCTTATTCCATGTGTGTGCATTGTAACAATTCCATGTTGCTTCATCATGTTTGATTTGAACTCTAGGATCCACTATCTGACCTGACTTTGAAGATCTCAGACTTCTACAGATATTATAGTCGGAAACTTTGTTGCTGCAGACTCTCTCTACTAGTGTGGAGTCCATCCATCCATCCATTTTCTACCGCTTGTTCCCTTTTGGGGTCGCGGGGGGCGCTGGCGCCTATCTCAGCTACAATCGGGCGGAAGGCGGGGTACACCCTGGACAAGTCGCCACATCATCGCAGGGCCAACACAGATAGACAGACAACATTCACACCCACATTCACACACTAGGGCCAATTTAGTGTTGCCAATCAACCTATCCCTAGTGTGGAGTGTAAACATTTAAACAAAAGGTTATATACAAATGAAGATCATAGCTCTGTTTTAATAGGACGTTCTATTGTCACCACGGTTACAAGTAATTTTAATGAGCAAAAACTACAACAAACTCAGATTAGCCATTACAACAAACTCAGATTAGCCATTATTATCATTTATAACTAGGGTTGCCAAATTCTGGGAATATTCAAAGTTGGAAACTTTCCATGAGATTTAACGGGAATATATGGGAAATCAATGGGAATAAACATAGAATTCAACATGCTAGATCTTGCAGCATGATTATTAGCTAAAACAACCTGATTTAATGCAAATTTAGTAGCATTTCAACCCTGCACAGTGCATTCTTCCATCACATGCACAGATAATTCCTAGCATGCTACACACTACAGCAGGGCTATTGAGGCCACACTAGTATTTGAGCCTAAGGATTTCATCCAATCAGGTAAGTTTTGATGATACTACTGGGGTAAATATATTTGATCTATGGTATTTAAGTTTAATAGAGGTGTAATTGCTTGTTACTGTATGACTGTAGGCTACTCCAGACTTCCACTCAAGCTAGCTAGCTGTTCGTGTACTTGTTAAATGATTTTGGGGCCAATATCTCTAACTAGCTAGGTTTATGTATCACCACCAGTCTCATAATGAACCGAAAATATTTCTCCGTTATCCGCAATGCTAATGTTCTTTATGTTAAATCCCATGAATTTATGCTAACAATGTTAGCGATCCGAATTTACCTTTTTGTGATCTGTAAAGTTCAACTAGCAAATACTAAATCAAAACATGTAGTTTCCTCTACCTTCTGTTCTGCTAACAACGCTGTTCTCATACAAGAATGTAGGTTATAGTTTGATTTAGCATGCTGATTGATTGTTCATTTAGTCATCTAGCCTATTTCTATTCATTTGTCCATCAGTAAAATATTTTTAAAGACTACTCCAATTGTTTAGCTGACTATTTATATCTGTGTGTGGCATTGCATTTGTGTTTTACAATAATAAATACATACAAACAGAGTAATGCCTAGTACACCATCTGATGTGTGGAGACATTTCACCCCAACTAATGTAGGCGGAAAGGCTGTGTACATTTGAAAATACTGTGCAAAGAGTTAGGTCAAAAATGCCACAAAGATGCAGCAGCATATAGACAAGTGCCCAATATTACATAATTATTGTAATTCCCCATTAATTCCCATTAATTCCCATGGACGGTGTCTAACTTCGAATAATCAAAAAATGTTCAATATTTCCAAACTTCCCAAGCTTAAATTCACAGAAAGTTTTGGTAAATTTACAGAAAGTTACCGGAAACTTTCCACCCCTTTACAACCTTATTTACAAAACCCGTTTCCATTTGAGTTGGGAAATAGTGTTAGAGGTAAATAAATACAGAATACAAGGATTTGCAAATCCTTTTCAACCCATATTCAATTGATTGCACTACAAAGACAAGATATTTGATTTTCAAACTCATAAACTTGTTTTTTTTTTTTTTGCAAATAATAAGTAACTTAGAATTTCATGGCTGAAACACGTGCCAAAGTAGTTGGTAAAGGGCATGTTCACCACTGTGTTACATCACCTTTTCTTTTAACAACACTCAAACGTTTGGGAACTGAGGAAACTAATTGTTGAAGCTTTGAAAGTGGAACTCTTTCCCATTCTTGTTTTATGTAGAGCTTCAGTCGTTCAACAGTCCTGGGGCTCAGCTGTCGTATTTTACGCTTCATAATGCGCCACACATTTTTGATGGGAGACAGGTCTGGACTGCAGGCGGGTCAAGAAAGTACCCGCACTCTTTTTTTACGAAGCCACGCTGTTGCAACACGTGCTGAATGTGGCTTAACATTGTCTTGCTGAAAAAGACGGCACTTTGATGGCAGTATATGTTGTTCCACAACCTGTATGTACCTTTCAGCATTAATGGTGTCTTCACAGATGTGTAAGTTACCCATGCCTTGGGAACTAATGCACCCCCATACTATCACAGATGCTGGCTTTTGAACTTTGCGTCGATAACAGTCTGAATGGTTCGCTTCCCCTTTGGTCCCGTTGACACGATGTCGAATATTTCCAAAAACAATTTGAAATGTGGACTCGTCAGACCAAAGGCCACTTTTCTACTTTGCATCAGTCCATTTTAGATGATCTTGGGCCCAGAGAAGCCGGCGGCGTTTCTGGATTTTGTTGATAAATGGCTTTCGCTTTGCACAGTAGAGCTTTAACTTGCACTTACAGATGTAGCGACAAACTGTATTTAGTGACAGTGGTTTTCTGAAGTGTTCCTGAGCCCATGTGGTGATATCCTTTAGAGATTGATGTCGGTTTTTGATACAGTGCAGACTGAGGGATCGAATGTCACGGTCATTCAATGTTGGTTTCCGGTCATGCCGCTTACGTGGAGTGATTTCTCCAGATTCTCTGAAACTTTTGATTATATTATGGACCGTGGATGTTGAAATCCCTAAATTTCTTGCAATTGCACTTTGAGAAATGTTGTTCTTCAACTGTTTGACTATTTGATCACACAGTTGTGGACAAAGGGGTGTACCTCACCCCATCCTTTCTTGTGAAAGACTGAGCATTTTTTGGGAAGCTGTTTTTATACCTAATCATGGCACTCACCTGTTCCCAATTAGCCTGCACACCTGTGGGATGTTCCAAATAAGTGTTTGATGAGCATTCCTCAACTTTATCAGTATTTATTGCCACCTTTCCCAACTTCTTTGTCACGTGTTGCTGGCATCAAATTCTAAAGTTAATGATTATTCGCAAAAAAAAATATCAAATATGTTGTTTTTGTAGCATATTCAACTGAATGTGGGTTAAAAATGATTCGCAAATCATTGTATTCCGTTTATATTTACATCTAACACAATTTCCCAACTCACATAAAAACGGGGTTTTTATAACCTAAATGATTGTTTCATTAGCAAAGTGACGAAAGAACAGCTTGTTTATCATACATTGTGCAGTGCTAAATGAGTCCAAACAGTGCAGCCTACAGGAAGCGAGCCCAGTATTAGGCCACAGGGTCGACTCACCCTCCTCCTCTTCCACTTCCTCATCTTTCTTAAAAATGTGATGGATCTGGGTGAAGCTTAAGTCGGTGAGAGTGCAACGCTGGAATCGCTGTGAATAAAACGTGTAGACATTAACGCTTGTGGCAAAAGGGCCTTTATGCAAATGCGTGGCGTTGTCACCGTGCTTCATTGGAAACACATCGCCTTGAGGTGGCTGCAAATGCAAAAAGATGCAAAACGGTATGAAGGGTGTCCTACATACATGTCACGTGTACATAGATCTGAAACAAGGATGGTTGGCGTCAAAATTCCACTTAGCAAACCTGTCAGCCATTATTTGGTCTCACACCCAGATTTCATGCATTTTGTTTTCCACATGTTCTTTATTTCCCAGTCAACAATGCATTAATCCATTAATTCATTGATAAATGAATGCGATAATTCTTTGGCCTTGTCAGAGGTGTGTGTCTCACTAAGAAGCATTCTAGGCCATATTGCATCTAAGGTAAATATGCTCAAAACATACAAATGATATAAACCCCAAAACACACAAACACCAAAAAAATGCAGGGAGAAGATGCTGCCTTCATATAAACACTGCAGAATCAAAAACAAAAAAGACAAACATCCCTAAAAAAAACATGTATGAGAGAAATGCTATAATTTCACAGAACAAAACCGAATTTATTCAGACTACTATTGGCCCCAGACCTGAGGGATATCATCTTTGAACACACGGACGGGAAGTCCAGAAAAAAAAGTTGGTGGAATGAAAAAGGTATTTTTTTTCTTAAAAGGGACCTATTATCATTCTATTTCTATGAGTTGTAAATGTTGTAATGTTGGATACTCGTGTTAAAATATGCAGAACGCCAAATCATAAGTTCACACACTTTGGCGTGAGCTCGCATGCAGTTTTGGATGCTTCTGTTAACAGGGTTTTGCTTTCTGGCTGCATTGCGATGTGACAGCTTTTTTAATGCAGAGTCTAATGTGATACATAATCTTTATTTTTAACCGAGTCTGGAATAAAACTAGGGGTGACGACTTCCAGACACTGTCCACTTTTAAAAAGTGTACCTTATCAAAGGATCAATTATGATACCTTTGGAGAAGGTGTGGTTCCATTTGCAATCTTGGGACACCTTCAGAGTCGAACTCAAAAATGTATTTACACCAAATCATGTCCAATATATATTATCTAAGACCAGTGGTTCTCAACCTTTTTTCAGTAATATACCCCCTGTGAACATTTTTTTTTAATTCAAGTACCCCCTAATCAGAGTAAAGCATTTTTGGTTGAAAAAAAGAGATAAAGAAGTAAAATACAGCACTATGTCATCAGTTTGATTTATTAAATTGCATAACAGTGAAACAAATATTGCTCATTTGTAGTGGTCTTTCTTGAACTATTTGGAAAAAAGATATAAAAATAACTAAAAACTTGTTGACCAATAAACAAGTGGTTCAATTATAAATAAACATTTCTACACATAGAAGTAATCATCAACTTAAAATGCCCTCTTTGGGGATTGTAATAGAGATCCATCTGGATTCATGAAGTTAATTCTAAACATTTCTTCACAAAAAAATAAGTCTTTAACATCAATATTTATGGAACATGTCCACAAAAAAAATCTATCTGTCAACACTGAATATTGCATTGTTGCATATGAACTTACATTCATATTTTGTTGAAGTATTATTCAATAAATATATTTATAAAGGATTTTTGAATTGTTGCTATTTTTAGAATATTTTAAAAACATCTCACGTACCCCTTGGCATACCTTCAAGTACTCCCAGGGGTACACGTACCCCCATGTGAGAACCACTGATCTAGACCACAAGGAAGTGATTTAAATTGCAGATTAAAATCATCATACACTGTAAACTTGACACAACCTAACTCAGTCAAGTCACATTATTGCTTTGACTGAATTAAGTAGAGTCAAATTATAGTGTCAAGTATGTTACACTTCAAAACATGAGTTGACATTCAGTCTGATGTAACAATAACTTGAAATTATTAGGTAAGATAACTTTAAAATATGTTGGTTCATTGTATATTATCAAGTTCCTACAACTGTAAGTCAAGTTGGTTCAACGTTGATTCCAGAGCGTGGCCACTGCTGCTGCTCACTGCTCTCCTCGCCTCCCAGGGTGAGGTGAGGGGATGGCCAAACGCAGAGAGTAATTTCACCACACCTAGTGTGTGTGTGACTATCAGTGGTACTTTACTTTAACGTGGTAAATTATTTGTAATTATATCGCTGCAAGTATATGTCACCTATGTCCGCAAATGTATAATTTCAGTAAATACATTATCACATTCACCAACTAACACACAAAGTGCACGAGCTATCAAGAACCGAGAACCTCGATATGAGATTGACCAGGCTGGGATCGTACAAGTAATCCTCCATTCACAACCTGTGAATATCTATAATGTGTAATATCTATAAGACTGTCACTCTACCCACTGAGCTCAATGCCCACATGGAAATAGTCGCAATTTTTCTTGTATCATGTGATTTTCATCGGAAAACATTATTTAAGAGAAATTTAAAAAATGTTGATTGAACTAATTTTATTAGACATTCTAGGTTCAAAACTGCGCGTGATATCACATTGCTGGCACATGCGTTGACTTACTTGGGACTTACTTCAACTCGGGGTTTTGTTGTTGAAGTTGTAATAACTCTTCTTTTTTAGATGTGATGGGACTGCGTTATGTTATGTCAACTTAACAACTATAGTCCTTCTGACTAAAAGCCAAAATCACCTTTAACAGTGTAGCGGATGTGTAAAGTTCAATAAACATTTGCTAAAAATCTTGGTAAACACTCGGCCAAAATCCTTTCTTTCTGTAATACCGCATAATTTTACGTCCCACGTCTTTAAAGACGGATATCTTTGGTAGCCTTTTGTCCCACGAACTTGCAGTATTTTCTTGTACAGTAATTTGGGGATTGTGTATGTTCATGGCATTTGCAGAATTGTCCTGTTGCACGTTTCTTATGGTGTTTGTGTGTGTTTGGTTTTTGGATTATGGTGTGAGGGAGGGCTTGTATGTTGCCTGTTGGCCACCATACACAATTTATCAGTGAAAAAAAAAAAAATGCCCGGCTATACATTAGGGAACAACTGAGCCTGAGTTGTTTTTCTCCACATTCCTTCTGTTTGTTTCAAATCCTGGAGCAGTTCAATGATGCAAAGGTCCTCCTCCTCCTCCCTCGTGTATATAGATGTCCAGAAGTAGGAAGCGCATAGTTGTTACTGGCATATCAATGTCGAAGTATAAACATATAAAACCGCTGTAAATTAAACCATTTTCCTTTGGGGCCGATAAAAGTGTCCATTGTGTTAGATTTATCGACCTCCTGTAATGACTTTGCATACATAAAGTGTAAATGATGACAGGTGACAAAGGATCACACCTGCTCGTTTGATTCTGCTCCATCCCAGCGTTATTTTGCGGGTTTTAAAATAAAGTGACAGAAAGAAAACACTTGAACAATAGGACAGAAGCTGCCTAAGAGACTGAGTAATGCAGGAAGTCAGGTGGAACGTCAGCTGCGTTAAATGCTGCCAGGGGACCAAGGCAGCCAGCTCAGGGGGTGCACAAATTTCGAGGCTGATTTAACTCACCGCGGGTTGTTGCATAGGCCATTAGGTTTGGAAAGCAGCTTGTGCCCTCTGCATCCACTCCATCTCATCAAATACACCACATTGTACCCAAAGGGGATCTACCCCACATGTAACTCTGAAAGTAACGCCACCCCACAGGGACAACCGACAATGCTCCTGGTCACTAATATACTGTAAGTTCACAAGCTGCAACTGAAAAAAAACATTTCCAACCTTGTAGAGGCCTCTGTCGAAAACCCACTGTTAAATTTGGCGTCTGAAGGCAAACACCTGTGAGCGATAGAGTTATCAGTTACAATGTCTTCCTCTGCAGGACAGCCACAAAGATTGAAGCCAGTATATGTACAGTTTGTACGTTGCAAACCTTGATTTACAGTACGCATGCCTCATTGTGCAAACATTTCCATTTAAAAACCGCAAACCCATCTATCCATCCATCCATTTCTACCGCTTGTCCCTCTTTGGGTCACGGGGGTTGCTGGGGCCTATCCCAGCTGCATTCGAGCGGAAGGCGTGGTGCACCCTAGAAAAGTCGCCACCACATCGCAGGGCCAAAACAGATAGACAACATTCACAAAGACATTCACACACTAGGGCCAATCTGGTGTTGTCAATCAACCTATCCCCAGGTGCATGTCTTTGGAGGTGGGAGGAAACCTTAGACCGAATAAAAAAATATGCTTTGAGGTACGAACCTGAACATTTTTCAATCAAGATACAAACTTTTCAATGTATGAACCCTGTTCCAGAACCATTTAAATTTGTATGTCGAGGTTCCACTGTAGTAGGGTGCATACGTTTTACAGCTTTTATTTTAGTACTCCCCTGCATCAATATTTACCAGTTAAGTCAAATCATGCGGGTCCATTTTGATATTTTATTTTGTAAAGAAATAAAGGCTAAAAACATCCATTTATCCATTTTTTATCGCTTGTCCCTCTTGGGTTTGCGGGTGTTGCTGTACCCTACAGCAGAAGGCCGAGAACAACATAGACAAGTTGCCATATCATTGCAGGGCCAACACAAATAGACAACATTCACACTCTACACACATTTCATAATTGAAAAGCAAATATTTATGTCAGCTTTGTACTATTCAGTAGATGACAATGCCAATTGCTTGGATTTACATGACATCACGCCCAGTTCATTCAATATGCATGATGGTCAAGCAGCGTCTGTTCTCAAAGGGTATTAGGCGCCATTTAGCCTTTCTCAAAGAAAAATGCCCCATGCTTGCCTTGTTTTCGGGTGTAAAACCTTTCAAATCGCGTAAAGGAGACATTTTTTCAGTTACTTGAGAGGTAAAAGAATGCAAGATTTCACGAAGAACGATGACAAAAGTGGCACAGATTTTAGGACAAGGGAGCAGAGTCTAAGAATGCATGCAGTTGCAGTGACCACTTCGTTAAATGTTTTTTTTAAATACATTTTTAATATACTTTACCTGTTTAGTAATTCACATTCAAGTAATGTCTTGATATTAATTGTTTTTCAGTTTTTTCAGCTGTGGTTTTTAAACATGGACACGTTCTCGCAAGGCACAAAGTCGAATTATGAAATGCAACCTTTCCCGAGCAAAAACAATGCATTATTACCTGGGAGAGTCTTGATACCAATTTTCTTGACCCAGCCATACTCAGCAAAGTTGTAGACATCCATGCCTTTCCAAATATCCGTAATTTTTTGCCTTGAAGAATGACGTCGGAGCCCAATATGGTTCAATATGTCTGGGAACTACCCCGACAGATAATCCTTAATATCACTTGACAAATCATTTTTTTCATGAAGTATAGGGATCTCTTTCATTGCATAGCTATATTTTTTGCTAGTATCTCCTTTTTCCAGGAAGATCTAGGCCCTTTGCGTACTCAAACAGTTTGCTGCACAACATCCATTTTGGCTTGGTTGAACACCACTGGTTTTCACTTGCGGGAATAAGTCTGGCGACTGAATGCAAGCAATTATTAGTTTCAATAATAATTATATTAATCTAATAATAATGATTTTCATTACAGCATTTTTTGTTCTTTTTTTTGGGCCAAAAAAACCTGAGCTGCGGGCTGCAAATGCCCCCCAGGGCAAACTTTGGACAACTCTGTTTTGGACCTTAAGGAGCTAAGTAAAGTAGTTTAAAGTTAGACACTAAATGAGCAGCTCTCAGTATGATACTTATTCACTTAATTAAAACAAATAAATAAAAGATAAACAAATATATATATATATATATATATATATATATATATATAAACCCTGTTTCCATATGAGTTGGGAAATTGTGTTCAATGAAAATATAAACGTATACAATGATTCGCAAATCCTTTTCAACCCATATTCAGTTGAATATGCTACAAAAACAACATATTTTATGTTCAAACAGATAAACATTTTTTTTTGCAAATAATCATTAACTTTAGAATTTGATGCCAGCAACACGTGACAAAGAAGTTGGGAAAGGGGGCAATAAACACTGATAAAGTTGAGGAATGCTCAACAAACACTTATATGGAACATCTCACAGGTGTGCAGGCTAATTGGGAACAGTTGGGTGCCATGATTGGGTATAAAAGCAGCTTCCATGAAACGCTATGTAATTCACAAACAAGGATGGGGCGGGGGTCACCAATTTGTAAGCAAATTGTCGAACAGTTTTAGAACAACATTTCTCAACGTGCTATTGCAAGGAATTTGGGGATTTTACCATTCACGGTCCGTAAAACCATCAAAAAGTTCAGAGAATCTGGAGAAATCACTGCACGTAAGCAATGATATTACGGACTTTTAATCCTTCAGGCGGTACTGCATCAAAAACCGATATCAGTTTGTAAAGGATATCACCACATGGGCTCAGGAACACTTCATAATACCACTGTCAGTAACTACAGTTGGTCACTACATCTGTAAGTGCAAGTTAAAACTCTACTATGCAAAGCCAAACCCATTTATCAACAATATCCTGAAACGCCGCCGGCTTGGCTGGGCCCGAGCTCATCTAAGATGGACTGGTGGAAAAGTGTTCTGTGGTCTGACGAGTCCACATTTCAAATTATATATGAAAACAGAGGATGTGGTTTCCTCCAGAACAAAGAGGAAAATAACCATTCGGATTTTTAGAGGCGCAAAGTTCAAAAGCCAGCATCTGTAATGGTATGGGAGTGTATTAGTGCCCAAGCAATGGGTAACTTACACATCTGTGAAGGCACCATTGATGCTGAAAGGTCCATACAGGTTTCGGAGAAACATATGTTGTCATCCAAGTAACGTTATCATGGATACCCCTGTTATTTCAGCAAGACAAGTGTTACAACAGTGTGGTTTCGTAAAAAAAGAGTGTGGGTACTTTCCTGGCCCGTCTGCAGTCCAGACCTGTCTGCCATCGAAAATGTGTGGTGCATTATGAAGCGTAAAATGCTACAGCGGAGACCCCGGACTGTTGAACGACTTAAACATAAAACAAAAATGGGAAAAAATTCCACTTTCAAAACTTCAACAATTAGTTTCCTCAGTTCCCAAACGTTTATTGAGTGTTATTAAAAGAAAAGGTGATGTAACACAGTGTTGAACATGCCCTTTCCCAACTACTTTGGCACGTGTTGCAGCCATAAACATTCTAATTTTATTATTATTTGCAAAAAAAAATAAAGTTTATCAGTTTGAACATCAAATATCTTGTCTTTGTAGTGCATTCAATTGAATATGGGTTGAAAAGGATTTGCAAATCATTTGTATCTACATTTAACACAATTTCCCAACTCATATGGAAATGGGGTTTGTATATATATATATATATATATATATATATATATATATATATATATATATATACAGTATATATATATACAGTATATATATACATATACTATATATATACAGTATATATATATACATATACTATATATATACAGTATATATATACATATACAGTATATATATATATATATATATATATATATATATATATATATATAATATATAAACTGTTTAAATGAATGTTTTTATTGAAGATTCATGCATTGATGAATGTGGTGAGATGGAAACAACTAAATTAAAACATCAGACAAAAAACAATATCCTTGCAATACTCCATTAAACTTTACAAGTCCAATGCACCATTGTATAAAATGCAACACTTTAGGAATTGCAGCCCGAGCATTCAAATGAGTGGCATAAAAAGTGACTTTTAAATGCACATCTTGTCTTTGCATATACAGTGGCTGATATCAAGAAATATATGCATTTTTAAACTGTAGTGTCAGGCAATCGGATGTACAATACACTTCTAGAAATAGTTGGAATGAGTTGTTGAGCATGGTACTTTGTTGCAGTTAATATATTTATTTTGATCTGAAAAACAGACAAAGACAAGAGGTAGCGTAAGCCCATAAACAAGGACAAGTTGTTCATTAATTTCCTGTCACTATTCATTTGGCTCTGCCTGTCAACATTGTAATGCACTCCAGCACACTTCCACTAGCAAGAACCATCATATAAGCTTATTCACAGACGACTACAATATTAATGAAATCATGAATTAGACAGCCACTTACTGTTTTTTTTTTCATTAAGACACTTGTTTTATATTAAATTTGCATTTGTAGTTCATTCAGTATTAATTTTGTGTTGTTATATTTACATATAGTTCAATCCCTTTAATTTACCCCAGAGGGATAACATTTTGTTGAATTGTATTTAACTGAATACATTTACATTCCCTCAACAATGTTATTGTTTTTTTCAACCATTTATACAAACATTTGTTCTCCATCCATTGGATGTCTGGTACATAACTGTGGAAGTGACAATAAAGGCCTCTTAAATCCAGAAATTTTGGAATTTAGTGAGACATTACGGGAAAGCCATTTTTAATGCGTGCCAGTGGGGGGTGTGAGTGTATGTTCTACAAACATACTGGTTTGATAGCTTTGCCTAATTATGCAAACAAACAAAGAAGCAGCAATAACAACACAAGATAATTGATCAAATGTGCGGTTCAGTGTGTGCTGCCTCATCACAATGGATCCAACTTTGGCTACTTGAGAGTTTCTCATTTGAACGTACTCATTGTAACCTTTTGCACACTCTTTCTTTTTGTTGCTTCATCCTGCTTGACGCACATCCTCGCCTTGTCATGAATATGCATGTCCATACTCCACACAGGAAGCTATGTGCATTCAGCACGGTTTATGCATCCCTATGCCTTGATAGAGATGTTGACGGACCACCATCGCTACATTCGTGGGTGAATTTGCCAATTGTTTCCAACAATCCAATGTAAAACTGAAACTCTAACCTTGGTGTGGAATGGAACAAGCTTTTTGTCGAATCAAGTTCGGATAAGGGGTCGATATTTGCCTTTTTTAACTGATCGGCAACCAGCTGCCGAGCCCAGACGATCTTTTCCGCTGTGTCCCAGCGTTTACATGTTAACGATTGTACTCAAGTGAAAGATTCCTTAAAAGGGAAACATGTTCAGAGGGACACAATTATTCGTTGTTAAACACATGCAGGGGGTGCATGCATGAATTCCACGAAGGTGTGAATGTGTGTCTTACCAGAACCTCGGCTTGGATTTAAATGCAAGCTGCAACAAAAGCCTCGTCTATTAAAAATGCAAAGTCGCTTCTAAGATACTAATCCTCACCACCATGGCGCAAAATAAAAACAATCTTCTTTCAGGTATCGTTGTTTCGAGATGACTAGAGGAAAATAAATTGCTTAGCATACTACACTACACACACATGCGCGCGCACACGCACGCGCACACACACACACACACACACACACACACACACACACACACACACACGCTATGAATTGATTAACGTGGACCCCGACTTAAACAAGTTGAAAAACTTATTCGGGTGTTACCATTTAGTGGTCAATTGTACGGAATATGTACTGAACTGTGCAATCTACTAATAAAAGTATCAATCAATCAATCAAAAACACACACTCACACACACAAACACACACAGGACGACACAATAATCTATCTGCTAAAGCCTCAATGTATTGTTGTCCCGATACCGGTACCAAAATGATTTAGATACTTTTCGGTACTTTAGTACTTTTCTAAATAAAGGGTACCACAAACAATGCATTATTGGCTTTATTTTAACATAAAATCTTAGTGCACATTAAACATATGTTTCTTAATGCAAGTCTGTCCTTAAATCAAATAGTGAACATACAAGACAATTTGTCTTTTTGTAGAAAGTAAACAACGGCTCCTAATTAGTCTGCTGACATATGCAGTAACATATTGTGTCATTTTCCATTCTTTTATTTTGTCAACATTATTAAGGACAAGTGGTAGAAAATGAATTATTTATCTACTTTTTCATTTACTGTTAATATCTGCTTACTTTCTGTTTCAACATGTTCTGTCTACACTTCTGTTCAAATGTAATAATCACGTATTCTTCTGTTGTTTGGATACTTTACATTAGTTTTGGATGATACCACACATTTGGGCATCAATCCAATACAAAGTCGTTACAGGATCATACATTGCTCATATTCAAAGTCGTCATGTGTCCAGGGACATATTTCCTGAGTTCATAAACATAATATAAATTAAAAAAAAACTAAAGAATATTTTGTGTTGCCAAAAAATATTGACATAATCTTCATAGTAGTGTCGACTAGATACATGCCTGTACTTGATATCATGCGATAATACGTAATTATTACATTTTAGTATGAATGTGGCTGTTATTTTCTTACAGAAGGATTGTGAATGATTGGCAAAATTCCCAAATATGTGGAGTTCCCTTTTAACGCTGCTGTTTGTTACAGTTAGGTGGATGCTTAGAGGGTGTGCGTGTGTTACAGTTAGGTGGATGCTTAGAGGGTGTGCGTGTTTGATCATTGTGACACTTCCGCAACGCAAAGGGCGGTGTTTGGAGTGATTTATAGCCTGGCTTGCCTGTTTAAATTCATTTCGGCGGTCATCGCATCCATTATGTCATCTTTAGTGCGCATAGACCTGGGCAGACGCCATGGAAATATGCGCGCGTACGGACATGAAAAATGAAATCCAATTAAAGCTAGGGACAAGCGGTAGAAAATGGATGGATTTCATTCAGACTGTGCGGAAGTATTTTACAATGTTTAACTTAATTTTGACAAATATAGAGATTTATTTATTACATATTTTCTCTTGATTGATTGATACTTTTATTAGTAGATTGCACAGTTCAGTACATATTCCGTACAATTGACCACTAAATGGTAACACCCGAATACGTTTTTCAACTTGTTTAAGTCGGGGTCCACGTTAATCAATTCATGGTACAAATATATACAATCAGCATAATACAGTCATCACACAGGTTAATCATCAGAGTATATACATTGAATTATTTACATTATTTACAGTCCGGGGGTGGGATCAGGAGCTTTGGTGGATATAGACTATTGGGGCGGCATGGCGTAGTGGGTAGAGCGGCCGTGCCAGAAACCTGAGGGTTGCAGGTTCGCTTCCCACCTATTAACATCCAATTCGCTGCCGTTGTGTCCTTGGGCAGGACATTTCACCCTGGCCCCCGGTGCCGCTCACACTGGTGAATGAATGATGAATGAATGACTGGTGGTGGTCGGAGGGGCCGTAGGCGCAAACTGGCAGCCACGCTTCCGTTAGTCTACCCCAGGGCAGCTGTGGCTACAGATGTCGCTTACCACCACCAGGTGTGAATGAATGATGGGTTCCCACTTCTCTGTGAGTGCTTTGAGTATCTAACAATAGAAAAGCACGATATAAATCTAATCCATTATTATTATTATTATTATTATTTTATCAGTACTTCAGTCATCAACAATTGCATCAACAGATAAATGGACATTGAAACAGTGTAGGTCTTACTTAGTAGGATATGTACAGGGAGCAGAGAACATAGTGAGTTCAGATAGCATAAGAGCAAGTAAATACATTAGAAGTACATATGATTATTTACATTAGGTTATTCATAATCCGGGGAGATGGGATGTGAATGGAGGAGGGTATTAGTAAAGGGTTGAAGTTGCCTGGAGGTGTTGTTTTAGAGCGGTTTTGAAGGAATATAGAGATGCACTTGCTTTTACACCTGTTGGGAGTGCATTCCACATTGATGTGGCATAGAAAGAGAATGAGGTTTAACATGGTTTGTGGAGCTCCCCCTGGTGTTGTGGTTATGGCGGTCATTTACGTTAAGGAAGTAGTTTGACATGTACTTTGGTATCATTGAGGTGTAGCGGATTTTATAGACTAGGCTCAGTGCAAGTTGTTTTACTCTGTCCTGCACCCTGAGCCAGCCCACTTTGGAGAAGTGGGTTGGAGTGAGGTGTGATCTGGGGTGGAGGTCTAAAAGTAACTGGACTAGCTTATTCTGGGATGTTTTGATCTTAAAATACTTATTGTAACATAAGCTAGACAGTAGTGTTCTGTTAATTTTTTGGGTTTGAAAAATGCTGCAAAAATCCCCTTTAACTGATACACGGTAGTATTTACAATGAAATGCCTACACAAGGAGATGCATGCTAAATGTATCAACACAATTCAGAACACAAGTATGAGAAACAGGATAAAGGGCTCCACGTGCAGCGCTACGAAGGCAGTAGTAAACATATTGTTAGCTTGATACATATTTAAGAGGCTGTAAAAGCGGACCGATGATGAGGTGAGTGGGTGGAGGAAAGTGCTAAAAAAAGCTACATAACGTAGGAGGGAGGCCGAGGCTGTAAAAAGCTGACAGACGCAAAAGGAAGGCGATGGAATAAATATCACACTTGATCCAAAAGGCGCGCCGAATGCGTGTAAGATATGAGGCATGTGTGAGCTGTCGTCAGGGCCTAAAGGTGGGTGAGGGGGATACTGTGGCGGGGTACACCCTGGACAAGTCGCCACCTCATCGCAGAAAAATAAAATGAATTTTAAAAATAACTTTTTTAATGCACGTCTGTCAGAGGCCAGTCAACTTCAAAAATAGTGATCGGGGAAATTTCCTGTGCTTTTATCTCAGTAGTCAGCACGCCTACGTCTTAAAACCGGCAACCTGGGACACGCCCCCACTCGGGGCAACAGGAAAAAACTACACAGCTGATAGAATAATTGCTACAGGAAGCTGAGCAATTGACAATTATGAACACCAATCACTGCATTCCACCATCAACATTGGGGGCCCCTGGGATTTAGCCTAGGCAAACTTCTGTATTAATATGGCCCTGGTTGTCTCATTGGGGGCCATTATTACTCATACGCTCCACTGACTCTCCATATATCACATATATTTTGGCTCATACGTTTGATTTGTCTGAGTGTTTCTGAAACAACTATGTTGTGAAAAAAGCAAATGTCGGTAAGGTATTGTCTGAGTGCAAAAAGCCCATGACAGCCATTACTCTTTCCTTCTGTACTTCCCATTAGAGCCTTTGAGTCTGTCTCAAGTCTATGGCTCGTTGATTTCTCTACACATTGAGAATTATCATCACAACCCCAATTTCTTCGTCATCATCTCTTTGCATGAGTTCCCTTGTTTGTGTCTACTTCTCCTTCTTATTGCTGCCTCTTTAGCTCAACTTTCTAGCCACATGTGTCTGGAGTGCAACACATGTGGGAGGAACAAGCCAAGTAAGCAATTACGATGGCACTCCATCAAAACAACCCCAATTGTGGAGGTATAGCAGACTCTGTTTTAGAATCAAACTGATGGCTGAGTCCAACATGGATTGGAATGTATTTGAAAATAACCCAGAGTTGAGCTCTGCAGTTTTTCCTCAACCATTGGCCCCCACACCCTTCCAAAAATGCAAAATAAATTTGATGTAATTGTATATAGCACAAGATCACAACAGGATTTTAAGTATACTTTTCATACATAAGATTCCTATAACTTCTTAATTTAACTACGGTAACAAACTGCAGTCAAACCTGCTTAAGTCAGTCCTGATGTTGACAACCTGTCCACAGCATGTGGACCAACTCACGAAGTCCTGGTCGACAATCTTGTACTTATTCCTAAAAATCACCAGCGTTATTCAACGCTGAAGTACATGCCTGGCCGAGTTTGTAAACATAAAAAAAGCTGAAGGGGTATATTTTATGAAAAATATCACTATTATTAAAATATTTATGTTGACATGTGTTTACTGCTAAGCAGAGTGAAACAACAACAGCAAAATAACTACTGTCAAGTTACGAAACATTAAAACACATACACAGTGACTTTCTGTTCAGTGTAAAATAAGCTTCAAAATAATAGTGTGGCACTATTTACCACCTAGGGACATTCAATTTTAATTTTCTTCAAAGCCAAACAGGTTTTCCAAGTCTTTCAAATGGTGTACTGTAAAAAAAACCAAAACATTTTGGACTCATATTTGATACTTTCTTTTTTATTTCAAATTTCTGAATCAACTTCAAAAATACCAAACATGTAATGATTCTTTCTTTTTTTTAATCTTTAAAGGCCTTTTGGTCAAAAGTCACAAGTTAAAATTAGTAAAACAACTCATGTTATGCAAATGTGTCCTCATTGAAAACTGTTAATTAATTTGATCTAAATGCAAAATGCCTAAAAGGGTTAAAAACAAACATTACATGTTTTATACCCTTTAAAAAATAAAGGACTTTTGGGTCCTGTTTGGCTTTGAACTATTGCTAAATAAATGCCAGTGGATACACCTGTGAAATAATTGGATACTGTTATTTTGTGTCCAAGCAATGGCTGTTAGTTTTTTGTGTTCAGTTATGCTGCCTTACCTGACAGGCTTGAAAATATCTTAGTTTGCTACGAACTCTTTGGGCACCATTCTTGGAGGTCATCTAACCATTGTCTTTAAAGTCATCCACGTTTGTGCGAAAGACTGTTTTTATAAGTCTAATAAGATGTGGGTCGAATAGTTTCAACTTTCTCTGCATGGCAGTCTGCACTATGTTTATTTGTGCTATCTAATATGCTCAGTATTTGCTATAGCTCTTGTAGGATGCTAAATACACATGTCCTGAGTAGTTTAGTTTTGGTCCCCAAGCTAATATCCTTACTGTTCTGCTATGGAAGGTATCAGGGCTGTTGCTGGGAATTCTGGGCCCCCTGAC